>NC_041221.1:51381723-51389158 GCF_002837175.3 Physeter macrocephalus | reverse complement strand
TGGTTTTCTCAGGGTATATGCCCAGTAGCGGGATTGCTGGGTCGTATTGTAGTTCTATTTTTCATTTTTTAAGGAACATCCATACTGTTCTCCATAGTGGCTGTATCAATTTACATTCCTACCAACAGTGCAAGAGGGTTCCCAAATGAGAGTTTCTTAATTGCTGTCTCATCTCCCTCCTCAGTCAGGACTAGGAGGATCACAAGTTCAAATGTCATTCTAGATTCATGCTGGATTCAGCTATTTATTGGCTGAAATTATTTGAGTGGTCAAAGCTTTCCCATTATTTCATAAAATCTAAAGGAGGACTGATCAGTCCAGTCAATACTAGACAATATTAGACTTCTTTTGTTTGTTTTTCCTTGCATATCAGCTTTGGTGGTGTGATACTGGTGGGGTGGCAGTAGAGTGCAAGTTTGTAAAGGTTCCAGTTAGGCATGTCCTCTCAGCCTCCTAGTGTCCTTAATTGTATTGAGGAATCCAGACATAGGAGGGCCAAAGTGGGTCTTCTAAAGCATAAGTCCCCAGGTTGCCCTAGGCTGAGGACAATACTGCCTGTATGACCCTAATATAAAATTAGCACAACCCTGGATTGCTTTGTCATCTTGAACAAGATCAATCATCCAGCCATGAAACTGAATAGCAGGTCCAAAAATATTCACTCACTAATTGCTTTAGTATGTTTACCACCTGTTGCCAATATGCATTCATCGGATAGGCCCACTGACTAGAAAAACCTGAAGTCAGGGCAAGAGTTCCTCAGCAGAGATCATAATTGTACCTAACACAGTACCTATTCCTACTCTTTCCTCATCTCCCCTCATCTCCCACCATCTTAGATCCACACATCATGTATCTTAGGTAAATACCTTTGATTAGTTACTGATATCCTCACACACCAATTCTCATGATATTTTCCAAATATGCCTCTTAGAATATATAAAGGAAAACCAGTCCTTAACTTCTTCATGCATTAAACTTGCCAAAAGCATAAGCAATTAATTTCACATTTGTGTATGAAATTATTTAACCATTCATTCTGGGAAAAGCATTAAAAAATTGAAACTGTAGAGTTTATTCACTCTGATTCTTTTTTCTTTAAAAATTAATTATTCTGTGCATAGGTAGTAATTAACCTGATCTCATTCATAATTAATCTCAATCTCATTCTTATGTCCTGTCCTTTGGGAAGTGAGATTATTTGTGAACCTCCATCTTTGAGAAATTGACTGCCATATTTTTCTCCTTTGCTGAGAGATAAGTTCCTCTTAAGATAGAAGTTGAAGAGATAAAAGTAATTGACTGCCATATTTTTCTCCTTTGCTGAGAGATAAGTTCCTCTTAAGATAGAAGTTGAAGAGATAAAAGTTTTGCTTTGGGAAACTTGGAAATATGGACATGAGTTGAATGAAAGCAAGAATAAAGAAGTCAGAAGAACATTCATTGAACAAATACATATTTTTATTATGTTCCAGTTTCTCTTCTCAATACTGGTGACAGAGCAGTAAACAAATGAGACCAAAATACCAGCACTTACACTTAAGTGAGAGAAACTGATGATGAAAACACATGCACAGCAAGTTATTTAGAATTCAAAACATGTATAGGTAATGGAAGAAAACAAAGCAGGGACAGGGGACAGAGTGTGTAGTCAGGAAGGTATATTAGTGTTCTACTGCTGCATAAAAAATTATCAAAAACTTAGGAGCTTGAAACTACATCCATCATCCAGGCACAGCTTAGGAAAGTCCTCTGCTCAGGATCTCACAAAGCTGCAATCAAGGAGTTGGCCAGGACTGAGGTCTCATCTGACACTTGGGGTCCTCTTCAAGTTCAGAATTCTCCCAGGTTGGCAGAATTCAGTTCCTTGCAGCTCGAGAACTCAGGGTAGGTTGCTTCTTCACAGTCAGCAGAATCAGATGACGATAGAGGAGTAAGATTAGCTTTTCTTTATTACCCTGTCCCTCCCCAATATTCCCCAGACCCAAGACATATCAGACCACCACCCTGGAAAGATGAAATTCTTTACTCAAGGATCAGGTATATCTCAAAAAGAATTACAATATGGAAAGAAAAAAAAGTGCTTGTAACTTTATCTACCTGTGATAGAAGTAGCTTACTGGCCTGTATTTTAGTTTCTTGCTTATACCTCCGTCTCCTCTTTATCTCTTCCAATCCCTTTTTCCTGTTCTCCAGTCTAGTATCTCACTTCTATCCTGTGCAAACTCCAACTTTCCCCACCCAAAAAGGTGGTCTTGACCCCTCCTTGAGCCATTTTATACGTTATAACTTGAGTGCTTCACGTCAGGGTGAGATGCAAATGGAAGCTACTCTAAGGCTGTTGGTAATATATAAATTTCTATTCAATTTTCCCACAATAAATTGTTGTGGTTAATTTTCTCCCTGTTTCAGTTGAGAAGTAAGCACACTTATCTAAGCCAGGAGTCAGCAAACCACTGTTCTTTATAGGGCCAGACAGTAGATATTTTTGTCTGTACTGGCCATATGGTCTCTGCAATGTGTTCCAATAAATTTTATTTATTAAAATAGGTGACAGAGGAATATAGTTTACTGACACCTCATCAAAGCATTATTTTCTTCTCAGTCTAATAGATTAATCTCATATTCTAATGTCCTCTTTCTCCTGTAGACATAACTTTGCTCTTATCCTTTGCTCCTACATACCCACCAAAAGATAAGCTAGGAACACATGAAATAGCATAATTATACCAAGGAGGACTTGATTATTTCATAGATCTGGCTCTCACCCCAAAGCCTCTGCTTAGATTTGTTATATGGCACTGTTCCCGTTTATTCTGCCAAGCAGACAACAAATATTTGCCAAGTTCTTATGATGTGCCTATCATTATGGGGAACTTTGAGAAAGAAAAATGTAATATATGTCTCCTCAATGAGTTTATAAATTAATTGGTGAGGCACACACACAAATTAAATAACAGTACAAACTATAATTCAAGAAGTATGATAAAGCAATATTGGATTAAATGTCCATATAGCGGCACAAAAAATAAATGCAAAGAGTTCAGAGGAAGGCTGTGTAGGTTGTCAGTGAAGACTGAGGGAGAAAGGACTTTACCCTGGATATAAAGAATTAATAGAATTTAGGGACTTCTGGTGGTCCAGTGGTAAAGAATCCGCCTTCCAATGCAGGAGACACCAGTTCAATCCCTGGTCGGGGAATTAAGATTCCCACATGCTGTGGGACAACTAAGCCCGTGCGCCACAACTACTGAGCCTGTGCCTCAACTAGAGAGAAGCCCGCACGCCACAACAAAAAGCCCGCACACTGCAACTAAGACACAACACAGCCAAAAATATAAACAAACAAATAAATAAATAAATATTTTTAAAAAGAATTAATAGAATTTAGATAAATAGACTGTGGGGTTTTCCAATAAATTTGAGGAACCAGTAAGGTCACCACATAAGCAGAGAATGCATGTACATGTTCAGACAACAGTAAGCAAACCCAATTGAAGAAAAGGGTTTATGTGTGTAGCACAGCAGCATTTGTCACAATTCTTTTGACTGCAAGGGACACATAACCCAACTCCAATGGGGGACTGATGAATTCTGTTAACTATAAACTCAGTGGTAGAAGTCGCTTCTTCAGACACGATTAGGACTACAGGCTGGTGTTATTATTTCAGGGCTCTCTGTCATTCTCCATCTCTCCACTTTGCTCCTCTCTGTGGTCTGACTTCAATCTGTAAATTTGCTATCTATGCCTGATGGCAAAAATGGCCACTGACATTACCATATTCATATACACTTAGCTTAGAAAGTCCATGGAAAGAAAGTACTTCTTTCTCACAGCACCTGAAGGTCAATTCAGGGAAGAAGAATAATGGGCTTAATATAGATCATGTACCCAAATGAACTAACTACTGTACCCAGAGGGATGAGGCTGTTATAATTTCTTCTGCTCTCAGCAGGTGCCCACATCCTGTGATGTTTGTGGAGAAGAGGTACACAGGAATTGGAGGGGGGTAATCCTCAAAAGTAACAGAAATGCTATAAAATAGCAGATTACCTTATAAAAATTGATCTCAACCTTTTCCATGGGTTTACTGGAGCAAAATATTTGAGGTGTATACTACATCTAATACTATACATACCATCTATGAACTATAAAACTCAATCCTAGTATGACAATTTCTAGGAAGATGTCTGAAACTCTGAAAAGTCCCTTAAGATATTCAGCTATGTGGTCCTACAGGTGGGTTCACGCTCTCCTCCTCTCTCCACAGCCCCAAATCACTGTTATAGGGTAATAAAGCTGAGAAGACATTCAAATTCAGACAATGGATCTGAAAGTACAGTAAGTCCCCACATACAAACGAGTTCTGTTCCAAGAGTGTGTTCGTAAGTCCAGTTTGTTTGTAAGTCCAACAAAGTTAGCCTAGGTACCCAACTAACACAATCAGCCATATAGTACTGTTAGTTATAGTACCCAACTAACGCAATTGGCTATATACTATCGGCTATAGTAATAGATTTATAATATTTTCACACAAATAATACATAAAAAACAAACAAAAAATAAAGAAAACACTGTTAATCTTACAGTACAATACCTTGAAAAGTACAGTAGTACAGCACAACAGCTGGCATCGAGTGAACAGACAAGAAGAGGTACAGACTGGAGGAGGGAGAGGAGGGGGGAGATGGTAGAGCTGAGGATCATCAGCAATAGGAGACGGAGTGCAAGCTGCAATGTCACTCATGCCTGATGTTTATGGCACAGATACTGGCTCCTCGCTGGATTCAATTCTACCTACCTTCTTGAAAAAACAATCCAGTGATGTCTGGCTAGTAGTTCTTTTTTTCTCGTCATAGATGACACGGAAGAACCGGATTGCATTCTGAACGGCTGCTGCAAACTTCATGTACCATTCTACATTTGGGTCCTCTTCCTCAAAAACTAACAGTGCCTCCTCAAATAAAGAAAATTCCCTTGCCATTTCCTGCATGGTGAATCTCTTTGGTTCTTCAGTTACTTCTTCTTCCTCTTGTCTCTCTTCGTCCTTTCTCTGGGCCACAGCTTTTTTCTCATCACCACTGCTTTTACGCTTGCTTCTGGACATCCTGGGCTTGAAATAAAGATACTGCACTACTGTACTGTATACAGTATTGTACTGTAAAGTACACAAAAGCACAACCACTTGTAGATGATGCACACATGTGACAATATGTACCAGACACATGAACTAACTTACATAATTGGACATGCGAACGCACATTTGCATCTTTAAAAGTTCGGAACTTGAGGGTTTATATGTAGGGGACTTACTGTATAGATAAGAAGATCGAAGTTTGTTATATTTATACTTGATATTGGCAGTTACTTGGATACCATTATGGAAATTGACATCTATATTTCATTTTTTAAATCCTGTATTTGCTTTTAATTATCTACTTGCAAAATAATCTGAGTCTTGTTTGCTTGCTTATGTTCTTCTCATGGAGAAACTAAAAGTATAATATCCAAATAACCTGAGCTTCTCTCCTCTCCCTCATCCACACACTCCCAATACCGTTCACAGTTTAGCTATCCCATCCCAATGACCCAAAACATTGTGGGGGGTGCCAGAAGACTGTGTGGTTTTATTCCCCAGCTACCCCCATGCTTTTCTGTGTGGGTAAACAGAACAATCTAAGCTCACTGAGGAATATTGAAGGATGTGACTAATCATATGTGTAAGATTTGCTGTCAGGGACAACCGTAGGAGGTACTGATGAAGAATTATGAAAAACAGGATGTCAGAAAAAAATCTGATAAAGAATTATGAAAAAAACAATGTCAGAGTAAACATGATAAAGAATTATTAACTACAGGACGTCAGAGTAAACTCAGTGTAACTGCTGAGGCAAATTGAATACTAGCTGATTATTACTAAAAGTAGGATTATGTGTAAAAGCTATAACTTTAATTCTTTATAAACAGAACTAAAAATCCTCTACAGCTTTGTAACTGCTTTCTGGCTACCTGCAAGCATTTTGGTATTTGCTGTGCTCAATAATAAAATCAGCTAATTCCATATTTGTAATTGAGGTATTCCCTCAGATATCAATTTTCTTTCTTCCCAAAAGACTACAACCATTTACTCAGAAGTTCCAGAGGGTTTGGGGGAGGCACTTTAAGAAGGTAAAGGAAGGGCATTTAAGAAGAGTGTATTGAGACAGTCTGAAGCACACAGTGGACCCAAGCCCCCACAGAATTCATTTAAACCTTTTGTGTCACTGAGATCATTTAAAAGCTAAACAAAAATTTCTTGTTCAGAAAGATGTAGCCAAAGTGTTTCCAAAATTAACCCAGACTGTGAAAGAAACCAAATTGCTAATTGTAGGGTACTGGATACTAAAATATCTATGAGTTTTCTTTAGCTTTTGTTAAAACCAAATAATCTAGTTTGTCCTTCTGAAATAAGTGGCTCCCACCACCAGCATGACGATTTACATCAACATAGGAAAAGGGTGAAATTAATACACCAAAGCATACATTTTTATCTGATTTTTCTGTCCCATTTTATTGTTTTTCAATTGCTGTTCTTTCACATTCTGTTTCTCTTAAAAATATATGTATGAAACTAAAATACACACAAAAAATTACACAGTACCAAACAAAAAGTTAAAGTGTTCCACCCAATCCCACAAACCCCAATATCTTTCCCTGGAGAAAATAATTTTTACTAATTCTGCTTGTAATTTTCTGGAAGTTATCACCACAATTCTAAATGATAAGCTTAATCTATGGCTTGGAGAACTGTCTTTATGTTGATTACTCCAAATTTTTTAACTCTAATCATGACTTCTTGACTGAGGTATGGTCTCATAAAGCCAGCTTCCAGCTTGCATGTGTAACAAGCATTAAAAACTTAACACCTCTAAAATAGAATTCTAGATTCCACTCTATTTCCTACCCTAAACTAAGTCATAAAAAATTCAACACCCATTTATGATAAAAACCCTCCAGAAAGTAGGCATACAGGGAAATTACCTCAATATAATAAGACCATATATGACAAACCCACAGCCAACATCATTCTCAATGGTGAAAAACTGAAACAATTTCCACTAAGATCAGGAACAAGACAAGGTTGCCCACTCTCACCACTATTATTCAACATAGTTTTGGAAATTTTAGTCACAGCAATCAGAGAAGAAAAAGAAATAAAAGGAATCCAAATCGGGAAAGAAGAGGTAAAGCTGTCACTGTTTGCAGATGACATGATATTATACATAGAGAATCCTAAAGATGCTACCAGAAAACTACTAGAACGAATCAAAGAATCTGGTAAAGTAGCAGGGTACTAAATTACTGCAGAGAACTCTCTTGCATTCCTATACACTAATGGTGAAAAATCTAAAAGAGAAATTAAGGAAACACTCCCATTTACCATTGCAAAAAAAA
>NC_041221.1:51341253-51381361 GCF_002837175.3 Physeter macrocephalus | reverse complement strand
TAGAACAAAAAATTTCACAATTTGTATGGAAACACAAAAGAACCCCAATAGCCAAAGCAATCTTGAGAAAGTAAAACAGAGCTGGAGGAATCACGCTTCTGGACTTCAGACTACACTACAAAGCTACAGTAATCAAGACAGTATGGTACTGGCACAGAAACAGAAATATACATCAATGGAACAGGAAAGTCCAGAGATAAACCCATGAACATATGGTCACCTTATTTTTCAAAAAGGAGGCAAGAATACACAATGGAGAAAAGACATCCTCTTCAATAAGTGATGCTAGGAAAACTGAACAGCTACATGTAATGGGTGAAATTGGAACACTCCCTAACACCATACAAAAAAATAAAATCAAAATGGATTAAAGACCTAAATGTAAGGCCAGACACTATCAAACTCTTAGAGAAAAACAAAGGCAGAACACTCTATGACATAAATCATAGCAAGATCCTTTTTGACCCACCTCCTAGAGAAATGGAAATAAAACCAAAAAAAAACAAATGGGACCTAATGAAACTTCAAAGCTTTTGCACAGCAAAGGAAACCATAAATAAGACAAAAAGACAAGCCAGGACATGGAAGCAACCTAAGTGTCCATCAATAGATAAATGGATAAAGAATATGTGGCACATATATACAATGCAATATTACTCAGCCATAAAAAGAAATGAAATTGAGTTTTTTGTAGTGAGGTGTATGGACCTAGATTCTGTCCTACAGAGTGAAGTAAGTTAGAAAGAGAAAAACAAATACCGTATGCTAACACATATATATGGAAACTAAAAAAAAAAAAAATGGTTATGAAGAACCTACGGGCAGGACTGGAATAAAGACGCAGACGTAGAGAATGGACTTGAGGACATGGCGAGGGGGAAGGGTAAGCTGGGACGAAGTGAGAGAGTGTCATGGACTTATATATACTACCAAATGTAAAATAGATAGCTAGTGGGAAGCAGCCACAAAGCACAGGGAGATCAGCTCAATGCTTTGTGACCACCTAGAGAGGTGGGATAGGGAGGGTGGGAGGGAGACACAAGAGGGAGGAGATATGGGGATATATGTATATGTATAGCTGATTCACTTTGTTACAAAGCAGAAGCTAACACCATTGTAAAGCAATTATACTCCAATAAATACGTTTAAATAAATAAATAAATAAATAAATAAAAATAAACTAAGTCATGCCACTTAGCCTCCCCAACTTCTGTAAATGGCACTGTGATCTACTTGGGTGCTCATATTGAAAACCATCCCTAATTCTTCCTTTTTCTTCTTCCTTTCTATTCTGTCCATTGGTGTAGGTGAGGTGTTAATGTCCCCCACTATTATTGTGTTACGTTTGATTTCCTTTTTTCCTTCTTTTACACCTGTTAGCAGTTGCATTATGTATTGAGGTGCTCCTATGCTGGGTGCATAAATACTTATAATTGTTATATCTTCTTCTTGGATTGATCCCTTGATCATTATGTAGTGTCCTTCTTTGTCTTTTGTAACATTCTTTATTTTAAAGTCTATTTTATCTAATATGAGTATTGCAACTCCAGTTTTCTTTTGATTTCCATTTGCATGGAATATCTCTTTCCATCCCCTCACTTTCAGTCTGTATGTGTCAGTAGGTCTGAAGTGGGTCTCTTGTAGACAGCATATATATGGGTCTTGTTTCTGTATCCATTCAGCCAGTCTACGTCTTTTGGTTGGAGCATTTAATCCATTTACATTTAAAGTAATTATCGATATGTATGTTCCTATTATCATTTTCTTAATTGTTTTGTGTTTGTTTTTGTAGACCTTTTCCTTCTCTTGCACTTCCTGCCGAGAGAAATTCCTTTAGGACTTTTTGTAAAGCTGGTTTGGTGGTGCTGAATTCTCTTAGCCTTTGCTTGTCTGTAAAGGTCTTAATTTCTCCGTCACATCTGAACGGGATCCTTCCTGGGTAGAGTAATCTTGGTTGTAGTTTTTTCCCTTTCATCACTTTAAATATATCATGCCACTCCCTTCTGGCTTGTAGAGTTTGTGCTGAGAAATTAGCTGTTAACCTTATGGAGGTTCTCTTGTTTATTATTTGCCATTTTTCCCTTGTTGCTTTCAATAATTTTTCTTTGTCTTTAATTCTTCTAGGTGTTTGTTCTTTAATTCTTCTAGTTCTTTGTTAAACATTTCTTGCATCTTCTTGATCTTTGTCTCCATTCCTTTTCTGAGGTCCTGGATCATCTTCACATCATTATTCTGAATTCTTTTTCTGAAAGGTTGCCTATCTCCACTTCATTTATTTGTTTTTCTGGGATTTTATCTTGTTCCTTCATCTGGTACATAGTCCTCTGCCTTTTCATTTTGTTTATCTTTCTGTGAATGTGGTTTTCCTTCCACAGGCTGCAGAATTCTAGTCCTTCTTGCTTCTGCTGTCTGCCCTCTGGTGGATGAGGCAATCTAAGATGCTTGTGCAAGCTTCCTGATGGGAGAGACTGGTGGTGGGGGTAGAGCTGGGTGTTGTTCTGGTGGGCAGAGCTCAGTAAAACTTTAATCCCCTTGTCTGCTGATGGGTGGAGCTGCGTTATCTCCCTGTTGGTTGTTTGGCCTGAGGCACTGGAGCCTACCTGGCTCTTTGGTGAGGCTAATGGCTGACTCCGGCAGGGCTCACACCAAGGAGTACTTCCCAGAACTTCTGCTACCAGTGCCCTTGTCCCCACGGTGAGCCACATCCACCCCCTGCCTCTGCAGGAGACCCTCCAACACTAGCAGGTAGGTCTGGTTCAGTCTTCCATGGGGTCACTGCTTCTTCCCCTGGGTCCTGATGTGCACACTACTTTGTGTGTGAACTCCAAGAGTGGAGTGTCTGTTTCCTCCAGGACTGTTTCCAGTCCTGTCGAAGTCCTGCAATCAAATCCCACTAGCCTTCGAAGTCTGATTCTCTAGGAATTCCTCCTCCCATTGCCAGACCCCCAGGTTGGGAAGCCTGATGTGGGGCTCAGAACCTTCACTCCAGTGGATGGACTTCTGTGGTATGAGCGTTCTCCATTTGTGAGTCACCCACCCAGCAGTTATGGGATATGATTTTATTGTGATTGCCTCCCTCCTACTGTCTCATTGCAGCTTCTCCTTTGTCTTTGGATGTGGTGTATCTTTTTTGGTGAGTTCCAGTGTCTTCCTCTCAATGCTTGTTCAGCAGTTAGTTGTGATTCCAGTGCTCTTGCAAGAGGGAGTGAACGCACGTCCTTCTACTCCACCATCTTGAACCAATCTCCTCTATATACTTAATAATTTTTTAACTATAATACATGCTTTTTGAAAATGCAAAGAACATAGAAATCTATAGAAAATAGTGAAAATGTGCATACTCTTTTTATAGAGTTTTAACTATTTACTAGAAATAGTATTTCATTATATATATTGTTCTATGACATTTTTCTTCTTGAGGTATTATAGCCATCTTTCCATCTCTTTGTATATATATGTATTTTATTTTCTGTAATTGATGATTAGCATTCCATTTGTGTTTGCAACAACATTTATTTAACCCAATTGAAAGGCCATTGAGATTGTTTCCTATCATTTGCCATAACATTAGTAAAATAAATACCCAGTATGTTATATTTGTAAAGGTACATAAGTTTTTCTGTAGGATAAAAATTCTCTAGTCAAAATATAAATGCATTATACATGTTAAAAGATATAGTAGAAACTCTCCCAGCTAAAATTCTGTTTTGTGCTATCCAAAAAAATATAATGAAATCTAAATATATAATTTTAAAATTTCTAGTAGCCACATCAAAAAATTAAAAGAAACAGATAAAAGGGACTTCCCTGGTGGTCCAGTGGTTAAGAATACACCTTCCAATGCAGAGGACACGGGTTCAATCCCTGGTTGGGGAGCTAAGATCCCACATGCCACAGGGCAACTAAGCCCACCTGCCACAGCTAGAGAGAAGCCTGAATGCTACAGCTAGAGAGCCCACATGCCACAGCTACTGAGCCCTCATGCTCTAGAGCCTGCATGCCACAACTAGAGAGAAGTCCACGCACCGCAATGAAGAGCCCGCACACTGCAACAAAAGATACCACATGTCCCAACAAAGATTCCACATGCCACAACTAAGACCCAATGCAGAGAAATAAATAAATTAATAAAAAAAGAAACACATAAAATTAATTTTCAGCATCTGTTTTATTGAACCCATTGTGCCCCAAATATTATCATTTCAGCATGTAACCAACATAAAAATTATTAATGAGGTATTTTTATATTTATCTTTTTATCATACTAAGTCTTCAAAGTTTAGTATGTATTTTACACTTATAGTACATCTTAGTTCAGATGCTAATTTTTTTATACAATTTTTAAAGGTTACACTCCATTTACAGTTTTTACAAAATATTGGCTATACCATGTTGTACAATACATCCTTGTAGCCTATCTTACATACAATAGTTTGTACCTCCCACTCCTCCACCTCTATATTGCCCCTCCTTCCCCGGTCCTCACTGGTAACCACTAGTTTGTTCTCTATAACTGTGAATCTGCTTCTTTTTTGTTATATTCACTAGTTTGTTGTACTTTTTAGATTCCACATATAAGTGATCTCTGTCTGACTTATTTCACTTAGCATAATACCCTCCAAGTCCATCCATCTTGCTGCAAATGGCAAATTTCCATTCTTTTTTATGGCTAAGTAGCATTCCATTGTCTATATATATAACATATCCTCTTTATCCATTCATCTGTTGATGGACACTTAGGTTGCTTCCATATTTTGGCAATTGTAAATAATGCTACTATGAACATTGGGGTGTGTATCTTTTTGAATTAGTGTTTTGGGGTTTTTTTGGATATATACCCAGGGGTAGAATTGCTGGGTCAAATGGTAGTTCTATTTTTATTTTTTTGAGACGCCTCCACACTGTTTTCCTCAGTGGCTGCACCAATTTACATTCACATCAACAGTGTATGAGAGCTCTCTTTTCTCCACATCCTTGCCGCCATTTGTTATTTGTGTTCTTTTTGATGATAGCCATTCTGACAGTTGTGAGGTGATATCTCATTGTGTTTTAGACTTGCATTTCCCTGATGATTAGCAAGGTTGAGCATCTTTTCTTGTGCCTGTTGGCCATCTGCATGTCCTCTTTGTAAAAATGTCTATTCAGTTTTTCTGCCCATTTTTTAATTGGGTTGTTTGTTTTTTTGGATGTTGAGTTATATGAGCTGTTTATATATGTTGGATATCAGTGCCTTATCAGTCATATCATTTGCAAATATTTTCTCTCATTTAGTAGCTTGTCTTTTCATTTTGTTTATGGTTTCCTTTTATGTGCAAAAGCTTTTAAGTTTAATTTAGCCCCATGTGTTTATTTTTGCTTTTATCGTTTGCTTTAGGAGATAGATCCAAAAATATTGCTACAATGTATATCAAAGAGTGTTTGCCTGTGTTTTCCTTTAGAAGTTTTATGGTTTCTGGTCTTACATTTAGGTCTTTGATCCATGTTGAGTTTATTTTATTACTATTTTTAATTTATTTTTGGCTGTGTTGGGTCTTTGTTGCTGCGTGCGGGCTTTCTCTAGTTGTGGCGAGTGGGGACCACTCTTGATTGCAGTGTGCGGGCTTCTCATTGTGGTGGCTTCTCTTGTTGTGGAGCATGGTCTCTAGGTGCGCGGACTTCAGTAGTTGTGGCACGCAGGCTCAGTGGTTGTGGCTCGCAGGCTCTAGAGCGCAGGCTTAGTAGTTGTGGCTCACAGGCTTAGTTGCTCCACGGCATGTGGGGTCTTCCTGGACCAGGAATTGAACCCATGTCCCCTGCATTGGCAGGTGGATTCTTAACCACTGAGCCACCAGGGAAGTCCTGAGTTTATTTTTGTATATGGCATTAGAGAACGTTCTAATTTCATTCTTTTACATGTAGCTGTCCAGTTTTCCCAGCACTGCTTATTGAAGAGACTGTCTTTTCTCCATTGTATATTCTTGCCTCCTTCGTCATAGATTAATTGACCATAGGTGTGTGGGTTTATTTCTGGGCTGGCTATTCTGTTCCATTGACCTATGTGTCTGTTTTTGTGCCCATACCATGCTGTTTTGATTACTGTATCTTCATAATATAGTCTGAAGTCAGGGAGCGTGATTCCTCCAGCTCCATTCTTCTTTCTTAAGATTGTTTTGGCTATTTGGGGTCTTTTGTGTTTCCATACAAATTTTACAGTTTTTCTGCCCATTTTTTAATTGGGTTGTTTGTTTTTTTGAGGTTGAGTTGTATGAGCTGTTTATATATGTTGGATAGTAATCCCTTATTGGTCATATCATTTGCAAATGACAATCCAAAACCTATAGGATGCAGCAAAAGCATTTCTAAGAGGGAAGTTTATAGCAATACAAGCTTACCTCAGGAAACGAAAATCTCAAATAAACAATCTAATGTTATACCTAAAGGAACTAGAGAAAGAAGAACAAACAAAACTCAAAGTCAGTAGAAGGAAAGAAATAATAAAGATCAGAGTAGAAATAAATAAAACAGAGACTAAAAAAAATAGAAAAGATCAATGAAACTAAAAGCTGGTTCTTTGGGAAGATAAGCAAGATTAATAAACCTTTAGCCAGACTCATCAAAAAATGGAAGAGGGCCCAAATCAATAAAATCAGAAATGAAAAAGGAGAAGTTACAACTGATACCACAGAAATACAAAGGATTATAAGATACTACTACAAACAAGTATAAGCCAATAAAATGGACAACCTAGAAGAAATGGACAAATTCTTAGAAAGATACAATCTCCCAAGACTGAACCAGGAAGAAATAGAAAATATGAACAGACCAATTACCAGGAATGAATTTGAATCAGTACTTTAAAAACTCCCAACAAACAAAAGTCTGTGACCAGATCACTTCAAAGGTTAATTCTACGAAACGTTTAGAGAAGAGTTAACACCTATTCTTCTGAAACTATTCCAGAAAACTGCAGAGAAAGGAACACTTCTGAAATCATTTGTAAGGCCAACATCACCCAGATATCAAAACCATACAAGGATACCTATAAGATACTACTACAAACAAGTATAAGCCAATAAAATGGACAACCTAGAAGAAATGGACAAATTCTTAGAAAGATACAATCTCCCAAGACTGAACCAGGAAGAAATAGAAAATATGAACAGACCAATTACCAGGAATGAATTTGAATCAGTACTTTAAAAACTCCCAACAAACAAAAGTCTGTGACCAGATCACTTCAAAGGTTAATTCTACGAAACGTTTAGAGAAGAGTTAACACCGATTGTTCTGAAACTATTCCAGAAAACTGCAGAGAAAGGAACACTTCTGAACTCATTTGTAAGGCCAACATCACCCAGATATCAAAACCATACAAGGATACCACACACACAAAACAAAAATTACAGGCAGTATCACTGATGAACATAGATGCAAAAATCCTCAACAAAACATTAGCAAATCCAACAATACATTAAAGGGATCATATATCATGATCAAGGGGGATCACGGGATGCAAGGATTTTTCAATATCCACAAATCAATCAAAGTGATAAACCACATTAACAAATTGAAGAATAATATCTCAGTAGATGCAGAAAAAGCTTTTGATAAAATTCAACATCCATTTATGATAAAAAAAATCTCTCTAGAAAGTTGGAATAGAGGGAACATTCTTCAACATAATAAAGGCCATATATGGTAAACCCACAGCTAACATCATACTCAATGGTGACAAGCTGAATAAATTTTCTCTAAGATTAGGAAGAAGACAAGGATGCCCATTCTTCCCACTTTTATTCAACGCAGTTTTGGAAGTCCGAGCGACAGCAATCAGAGAAGAAAAACAAATAAAAGGAATTCAAATTGGAAAGGAAGAAGTAAAACTGTCACTGCTGGCAGATGACATGATACTACAGATAGAATATCCTAAAGATGCTACTAGAAAACTACTAGAGCTCATCAGTGAATTTGGTAAATTGCAGGATACAAAATCAACATACAGAAATGTGTTGCATTTCTATACACTAACAACAAAGTATCAGAAAGAGAAATTAAGAAATCAATCCCATTTACCACCATATCAAAAATAATAAAATACCTGGGAATAAACTTACCTAAGGAGGCAAAAGACCTGTACGCCAAAAACTATAAGACACAGAGGAAAGAAACTGAAGATGACACAAACAGATAGAAAGATAAACCATATTCCTGGACTGGAAGAATCAATATTGTCAAAATGACTATACTACCCAAGGTAATCTACAGATTCAATGCAATCCCTATCAAAATACCAATGGCATTTTTTACAGAACTAGAACAAATCATTTTAAAATTTGTATGGAAACTCAAAAGACCCTGAATAGACATTAAATTTTTGTTGAAAATACTTGATCTATATTTAAAGTTCATATATTTGTAGTTGTAAAAGTAGATTCAAATACCCAACTTGTTCCAAATATACTTAAAAGTTTTTCAGTGATTGAATCAGGTATTACTTTTTGAATATAACTTTATATTTATTTATATTAAATTACATAAGAAATTCAGTTCCTTTCTTACACTAACCTCATTTCAAATGCTCTATAGCCACATGTGGCTAATGGCTATGGTTTTGGACAGCATAGCTATAAATTAATGAGATTAACCAAAGCTTTCTATTTTCTCTATTCACCATACCGACTGACAAGAAGTTGGATATAGCTAAAAAGCTACCTTTTGGTAGCAGTAGCAGCATTTTCCCCACCAGTTGAGTCTTATATTTACAAAGATGAAGTTGTATTGTTACAAAATCTGTCTGATCTCTTTGTTTTTATTATTGTAATTGTGTAATTCAATCAACATTCAAAATAACGATGAAAAATAAACAAGAAAATGTTCATTGTTTTGGAAAATTTTATAAAGGAAATCACTTTAAAACAACCTATTGATTTTACAGGTGGGCAAGATGACTGTAAATGTTTGGAAAAATACTATAAAATTATAGAAGAATTCTGTACTCCTTTGCCTGGTAAATTTCCTTAAATTCTTGCTACACTTTAAAACAACAGAAAGTGGAAGTAATAGACATCTATTTTTGGCATCTATTAAGATAATCATACAATTTTCCCGTTTAACTGTTAACCTAGTTAATTGCATTGAGAATTTTACTAATATTTTACTTTTATTCCTTTATGTTATTCATTAATGGACTTCTGAGTTTAATTCGCTAATATTTTACCAGTATTTTTGCACTTATTTATATTTTTATTTTTTTGTGTCACACATGCTTGGTTTTTAGCATCTGATGCCTGTCCTGACACCATTTGCAGACTTTTAAGAATTGCATGGCCTGAGGCCCCATGCCAGGTGAAAGTATGGTGACAAACTGTGTTCTAGGGTGGTTGCTTCCATTTCCCTCAGGCATATATGGCACAGCTATTTTCAGTCTCTAGTGGACATAAATAAATTAGAATAAACTAGTTCTCTTTTTTTTTTTTTTTTTTGGTGAATAGGAAGATCCTAAATTGCTTTCTTCATGTCTCTCAGTATGAACTAGAGATAAAAGACACATTTCCAGGGACTTCCCTGGTGGTGCAATGGTTAAGAATCTGCCTGCCAATGAAGGGGACACGGGTTTGATCCCTGGTCTGGGAAGATCCCACATGCCACGGAGCAACTAAGCCCGTGCACCACAACTACTGAGGCTGCATGCCACAACTACTGAAGCCCACATGCCTAGACACCGTGCTCTGCAACAAGAGAAGCCATTGTAATAAGAAGCCCATGCACTGCAACAATGAGTAGCCTCCGCTCGCCGCAGCTAGAGAAAGCCCGCGAGCAAAAATGAAGACCCAATGCAGCCAAAAATAAACTAATTAATTAATTTTAACAAAAAAGACACCTTTCCTTCTGGTCTTTCTATTGCTTGGAGTGTAGAGCAAAAGAATAGTATCATTTCAAACACTGTCTAAACATTGCTGCTTAATAAATTTCCTGCTTTGATTTCTTATTGGTCTTTTTATCAGTTAGAATACTTTTGGCTGCAAGTAACAGATTATCTGACTAACACTCCTGAAATATAAAGACCTTTATTTCAGTGAAGAAGGTTGAATAAAAAAGAAAAGGTTTGAGTGTCACTATTTAGTAACCAGAGCCAACTGTACAGTTCTTCCATTGTTATCCTTTTCAAATATAACAGCCATTACAACAAAATATTAAAATAATATGACTTTACAAGCTGACCATTAAATTTTTGTATCATAAAATGTTTAAAAAAGAATTTCAAAAAAAGTTGCATGTTCAACTTTTATTTCTTAAAATGTTTTGTGTTAATAACATTTTAACATATTAGTGAAAATATGTTTCTGTATCACTAATAAACAAAATAAAAATATTGTTTATATAAAAATATAAAAAGAAGTCCCTAGGTAGGTGATTACAAGGTTGGTTTGTGGTTTGATTATGCCAAGAAGGATCCAGGACTTTTTAGTTTTCTACTCTGCTACCCTTGATGCTTCAACTATGTCTCTTCTTATGGATGCAAGATGGCTATTGATGTTCTAAGCATCATGCAAACCTATAACAGCATACCAGTGAGAAAAGATAAAGATGGGGGGAAATAGAGCTTTCCTCCTAGATCTGTCTCCTTTCAGCAGTGAGGATTATCTTTTGCAGAACCCCCAACATATTTCTATTTGTATCCCATTACTCAGAACTGGGTTATATGCCACCTCTGGCTGCAAGAAAGGTGAAGAAAGTGTCTCTTTTTCAGCCTCTATAGCTGGAGGTGGGCAATGGAAAAGGGGATTGGGAATGGCTAATAGATTGTAAACTAACACTTCCCTGGCTCACTGCTCTATTTTTATTTTAATTGATTCATGTATTTGCCTTTTTCCATCTTTCCTTTGTGCTCCCCAAGATGATATCAGTTCTTCCTTAAGAGGACTTAATATTGCTATCCAAACACACTTTTAATGTTTTTCCTGATTCACTGAGTGCATCCTAGCCATTCCCTTTTAACTTGCTTGGCTTTGTTTTGTGCCATCACTTTGAGGACAAGTCAGTCTCTGTTTCTAATATAAATACTAGGTGGTCACCACATTCCAAATGGTTTATCACACTTGAGATGTTTTCAGTCACTTGTTTCAAAACAGACTCTCATGAGATCAGACTCTCCATTCTCCTATTATTTCCAAAAACACACTTTAGTCCTATGTTTCCATGGCATACTTTTCCCTCTGGCAATATCAGTTTAGTCATATTCCTTCTGACCATTAGCCTGCCAGAGTAGAAAGAGTCAAGAACTGAATCTTCTTCCCAGCCTCTGCCTGTAGTAGAATTGACATTTGGAGAGTGTCATATTAGCACACTTGTGCTTAGATAAGAGATTCAGATAAATATGACTGTATCTAATAAATTGGGAGCATCATCAACCTGAAGGTATGGGTTGATTTGAGTATGAAGAAGGCAAAGGCTACTTCATTACAAAATCACTCTCAAAATGAACAATCATAACATCACCTGTATGTCTCAAGGACCAGCTCTTCTCTGAACTAAGTTCAATGTAGAATACAATTTTTTTAAGGAAAACTAATAAAGCATGCCAGTTTGAAGTCTATACACACAAAATTCATCTCAACAGTATTTTCAACAATTGTTTAGAACTCAGAACAACAAAAGATTTTTTTCAGAGAGGAATATTTATTGATGATGGTATCACGTTGTTTAGTGTTGCTATGTATAGTGATGATAATAAAAATAAGACCACTTTTAGTTTGTTTTATTCCCATTTCTAAATCCTCTACAGATAATACTCCCCCACCCCTTATTGTCTGTACCTGGAGCACATCGTGCCTACTGCCCCATCCTTGGTATGTCACTGGGGAAAACTAAGATTTTTTATGTTCACATTGTGCCAAGAATTATCTCAGTGTTTTTTATATGACATATCAGAGGAGATATTTTTATTCCTGATTTATTGATGAAAGAACTAAGGCTGAGAAAAGTTAAAGTTAATGAGGTGATCAGAAAAATCCAGAATTAAACTCAGATCCTTCAGGTTCCCAACCCATGTTCTCTGATGAATACCAACTAGCTTGTAGGGAGTCAAAAGGTGGATTCCAGTCCCAAACCTCATTTTCCTCATCTGAAAAGGGCAGGCTTAGGTGAACGGATAACTAAGATCCATTTTAGCTAAAACATTGAACTTTCTTTTTTGGGTGCTCTTTATGTGCCAGGCATTGAACTAAAGCATTTTACATATGTTATTTGTTTAACAACAACAAAACCTAGTGAAGTAGGGGAGAAAACAGATGCAGAGAGGTTAAATAACATGCTGAAGGAACTCTAGAGTTCCAGCAGAATTGTGGAGCTGGGATTTTAATTCAGACCTATTTGAACCTAAAATGCCTATGTGCTTTAAAGAAATTGTTCTCAGTTAGAGATATATGTCAGAATATGCAGAATGAAAGGATGGGAATTTTTAAAAGCATATTCAACAATATAAAATTATTTTATATTCACATTTCACAAATATACTTTTTTTATAGGACAAGTTACTGAAAATGATTCTCAAATATTATACCCACAGATAAGGAGAATGTCAGTATATATAGGGTCAGAAGCTGCAGGAAGTAATAAGTTTAGTTCTCTCCAGAATATTAAAAATCACAATGAACAAATCAAAAGTCCTAGACCCAAGCATGGAGAAGTGAGGGTACAGAAGCAGGGTGAGGGTGACATGGGGAAGTCTCCTCATTAAGTCTCCTTAACAAAGAAACCACACTTGCCTCAGCCAAGTAAGTCAAATCTCTGTCTTTCTAAAGACACTGGCAGTCTTGATATTTTTGTCTTCCTTGTAATTCCATCTAGTTATCCTATAATATGATTAGGCTACAGTGGTTAAAAAAAAAAAAGCTAGGTAGTCTTTCTTCATGGAGCATATGGTCTTGGAGGGAAGCTTATAGACAAATCTTAGATTCTTGCCTTATTTCTGCAGTTGAAGTCATGGAGAATTTCCTTGCTGATGTGCAGTACTGGCCAGAAGCCACGTCAGCTTTCTTCACCTCTGGGGAAAGGCTGGCAAAGAGTGAGGTGCCAAAGCCAAACCTTACCTACTTCACATTTTGCCAGGGTACAGCCCTGTTTGCTCCCAACTCAGCACAAGCTTATAAAACCTATTTCTGTCCTGTGGCACTTGAGCATATGCAGCTTATTGGGAATTTTTCTGGACTAGTTGGACAAATAAAGGTGAGAATGGAGAGGAAAGGACAGATTCAAGGATCATTATGAAGGAAAAATTGAGAGTGTATGGGGACTGACTGGGTGGATGCCAAGGAAGAAAAAGGACTTAACGCAAGATCCAAATTTTTTAGCCTGAGTGGTTTGGGAACGGTTATTATTACTTGAAGGAAATATCAGCCAACAAGACAATTTGAGGAGAAGTACTTTAGAAGACCTGATAAGGACACCTACGTGGAAATATGAAAATATATGTTCAACTTCACCAAATTAGGGTAAAAAGTGGCATTCGTCCTCCTTTTAATATTTGAATCAAATAACTACAGTCTTCTCTCCCCTCACAATCTTGAATCCATAATAAACCATTCAGTCTCAGGTGTGACTCTAGATACTTATGGAGAAAAAGTGGAAAATTTAGTCAATTCCCTATAGGGTTTCTGTTCTTTTCTTCTCCTACCTAACAATACTGAGCACTGCTTTATTATAGGCACCATTGTGAGTCTTTCATGTGCATTAATGTATCTAATCTTCACAACAAACCTATGAGAAGGAGCTATCATCATACCGATTTTGCTTATGAAGACACCAAAGTCCAGAGTCATAAATTACACACAACTCACCTAGATTTAGAGACCTTTTCCTTCTTTGTCTCTGGCACCCTGATGCCTCTGTCCTTATGGACAGCTCTGGCATCTTGTGATGCTGCTGGGAACAAGCAGTGATGCAACCCACTGCAACCCTTGTTCTCTGCTGGAAGTCCAGTGGTGACATAAGGCGTGCCTGACCCGCGACACAACATTGTAGAAACCCAACACAGTCCTGGTTTGCTTTCCAAACTCATAATACTGGGGCATTCACTGCCACCAAAATCTAGGGGCTCAGATCATAGAGGAGTCCCAACTTACCGAACACAGTGCCTAATAAAAGATTCCCCTCTCCACTCTCACTGGAAAAACACAAATTTCTCAGAGTATGTCTCTGCATCAATCCTGGGCATCCAATGTTACAGCTCTTTAGTAACATGGATCTTTCAGACACACAGACACATGTACACACACACACACACACACACACACACACACACACACGCACACACTCTCAGACATTTTACTCAAGAAGCATCTGTAAAGCCAGGGTTTCCAGCTTTCTCCCAGGACAAACTAGTCCCTGGAGTTATGCCCAGACCACCTGTTAAAGACAGAGCCATGAATTCCTTTTGAAGACCCTGGTGTCTAATTCTTGACAGTTTCTCTATGTTAGAATTCCTGAACCCATCAGAGTTTCTAATTATGTTGAACTTCAAGGAAAAAGCAATCCAATGTCTCTACACCTGTCCTCCTGAGGACTATTTGACTCCTATGTAAATTTACTAACTTTTCTGAATTTCTCCCCAACTTATTTTGAGCTTAGCATATTAAGTCATTTGAGAAAAATATTTGTTGCTTCCTGAAAGTGCTTAATTGTTTCACATCCACATATGTAAAAGAAAGAATTTAAGTGATCCTTCCCAAAACAAAGAATGTATACCCATAGGTGAAAGAAGCCATTGGCAAATTTGACATGGTCATATCTTTAATTAACAAATCTTAAAATTTTCCCTTATTGTACACATCCTACCTAGGAATGGAACTTAAATTAGAGGTGAGAATATGTCAGAAAGTTTATTAGGACATCCTTCCTTAGAGTTAACCCAAATCCATGAATAATATAGTTTCTTATTATAATGAATATCAGCTATAATCATCTAATAATAATTTGATAAATAATTATTTAATACCTATATGAGTCAGGCACATGAGCCAAATGGTGGGAGTATGAAGATGAAGACATTATTCCAGCCATCAAAAATTATTTTATCACACCCCTTAAAATGGCTATTACTTTAAAAATAAGAAGAAAACAAGTGCTGCAAGGATGTGAGAAAATTGAATCCTTGTACATTGCTGGTAGAAATGTGTAATGGTGTAACCACTGGTGGAAAATGGTACGGCAGTTCCTCAAAAAATTAAAAATGACTTACCAGCAATTTCAATCCTGGGTATATACCCAAACAAATTGAAACAGGGACTTAGACAGATATTTACATACCTATGTTCATAGCAGCATTATTTATAATAGCCAAAGGTGGAAGGAACCCAAGTGTTCATCAACAGATGAACGGATAAACAAAGTGTGGTTTATACATACAATGGAATATTATTCCACCTTAAAAAGCAAGGAAATTGACATGTGACAACATGGATGAAACTTAAAGACATATGCTAAGTGAAATAAGTCAGTCACAAAAGGACAAATATTATATGATCCCACCTATAAAAAATGCCTAAGACTAGTCAAATTTATAGAGATAAAAAGTAGAATGATGGTAGTCAGGGGCTGCTGTGAGGGAGGAATGAGGAGTTACGGTTCAATTGGTATGGAGTTTCAGTTTAGGAAGATGAAAGAGTTCTGGAGACAGATGGTAGTGATGGTAGCACAATAATGTAAATCTACTTAATGCCACTGAAATGCAACTTAAAAATGGTTAAAATGGTGAATTTTCTGTTATGTATATTTTACCACAACTTTAAAAATTTTAGTTTTAAAGAAAGAAACATTTAGTCTGTTGTGGGAGGAAGAATGATAAGCAAGCAATTAAATATAGTAGTCTCTTTAAAGTCAGAAAATAAAGAAGAAGGATGTTACCATTTTGAAATGTTATCTGTTGAGCACCATCCAGCCTGCTACGATGCAGTCACTTGTACCCCTAGCCCTGGCAGTTCGGAATCAGAGAAGAAAGGTAACAAATTCTTGGCTTTCAATTTCCACAGTCAAAGTACAAAAGAGGGGCAGAAAATATTTAAAAGGTTCAAGTTTCCTCTCCAACACACACAGATTCTCAAACTAGGTAAAGATTCCACAGGGTGGAGGATAGAGAGACAGGAAGTGATGGGAGTACAGGAGTTGAAGTGTAGACACTGAACGATTGGCCTGGGCAATGCTTTGCAGGCAATAGATTGTCACATGGACTGGGAGAACAGGAAGCAGCTAGAAGCAGAGTCAGTGGCCACATCAGGCGTTAAGTGCTTGAAAACAATAGTCTGCATGTTCTCAGAACAGCACAACACCTGCCCCGAAGCACTGCTTTAGTTGTTCTTATGATTGATAGTAGAGAGCAGGTTACCCACTGGAAATCCAAAAAGAATGATACCTATATGCTTTCAAAACTTGCTCAATCCCCATCCAAGCCATAATCTGTACTCTATAATAGATTATTCTGTATAGACTATTCTATATAGAATAACCTCCTTTTCAGCAGCTCAGGATCTTTGTATCTCCCTAGAAAAAAGGGCAGAGCTCTGCACAACTGATAGTAATATGAGAAGGAAAGAAAGCCCCTGTCTGACGTAGGACATTATAGGTGGAGCTAGCTCAGGATCTCCCATCAATCTGAGACAGTGTAGAAACAGAGATCAGCTTAGTTCTATAGTTACTACTACATATTTAGAAACTTGGAGTGCTAAAAGGAAAAATGCTGAGTATCACACATTAGAAATTCAAGCAGAAATTGTGGCAAATTTTTAGAAAAAATATAACAACACTAATGTTGAATAATAAAATCCATGCTAGGAATCCAAGGCTCTTTTGGACAGTAGGACAAAAAGAGACACCCCCCCAACAAAGCAATATCACCAGGACCATGCTCATGGTTCCTGTGAGACTCTCACTTAGTTAGATACGTCTATAGACACAAAGTACAAAGTCCCAGGGCACAGAGTATTAGGGGTCACAGTAAGTATCATGAAGGGGATGGAAGAAATCAGGACAAATAACGGGCCCAGAGGTCTGGAAAGGGATCCAGCCCTGAACACGCTGCATTATCAAAACAAATTCTCTGAAAAGATTTTCAATCAGTCTGCCCAAATTTACTTCTAGTAGCTCTAGTTACAGACTTGCCTATTCTGGGATGAGGAGGGAAAACAAAAAGAAATCAAGCTGGTATGTCTAGTCCCAAAAACTCTAAAAAAGGATCAGTCATGCATCCTTGATTAGGCCTATGTCAATACTTAGTTCTTCATTAAAAGAGGTCAGCTGAATGTAAAATAATGGAATGCCCATGACCTATTGACTTTGTTGCATCATTAACTGAAATTATCCCTGAGCCAATATGTGACCAATTTCTTTCTTATTATTCACACATTACCCAGTAGACTCCAGCTTCTTGGAATTCTAAATCTCTTAGCAATAATTTAGCAGTAACACCACAATGTCTCATTGTTTTCTAGTTAAAGTCATCTTCATGTGATTCTTCTCATGTCCATTATTCATTCTTTTCCTTTCCTTCTGGCTGTTCTTCCCCTTCTCAATGACTACTCCAAATTGTAAAGTTTCTTATGGTACCAAATACAGGCAAATGACTAGAAACAGGAAACTGGTTTGAGTGGATCTTGTTTCATGTGTGAATACTAACCAGAGAGCAGCCCTTATCACCACCCAATTCTAGAAATATATTGTTTTTTAATTTAATTTTTTTTAATTTTTAAATTTTTTGTACAGTTTTTAAAGGTTACACTCCATTTACAGTTATTACAAAATATTGGTTCTATTCCCCATGTTGTACAATACATCCTTGAGCCTATCTTACACCCAATAATTTGTATCTCCCACTCTTCCACCCCTATATTGTCGCCCCCCCCACCACCGGTAACCGCTAGTTTGTTCTCTATATCTGAGTCTGCTTCTTTTTTGTTTTATTCACTAGTTTGTTGTATTTTTTAGATTTCACATATAAATGATAACATACAGTATTTGTCTTTCTCTGTCTGACTTATTTCACTTAGCATAATGCCCTCCAAGTCCATCCACCTTGCTGCAAATGGCAAATTTCACTCTTTTTTATGGCTGAGTAGTATTCCATTGCATATATATATATATATATATATATATATATATATACACCACATCTTCTTTATCCAATCATCTGTTGATGGACACTGAGCTTGCTTCTGTATCTTGGCAACTGTAAATGATGCTGCTATGAACATTGGGGTGCATGTGTCTTTTTAAATTAGTGGTTTTGGTTTTTTTTGGATATATACCCTGGAGTAGAATTGCTGGGTCATAATGTAGCTCTATTTTTAGTCTCTTGTGAAACCTCCATACTGTTTTCCACAGTGGCTGCATCAATTTAAATTCCCATCAGTGGTGTATGAGGGCTCTCTTTTCTCCACATCCTTGCCAACATTTGTTATTTGTATTCTTTTGATGATAGCCATTCTCACAGGTATGAGATGATATCTCATTGTGGTTTTGACTTGCATCTCCCTGATGATTAGCGATGTTGAGCATCTTTTCTTGTGCCTGCTGGCCATCTGCATTTCCTCTTTGGAAAAAATGTCTATTCAGTTCTTCTGCCCATTTTTTAATTGGGTTGTTTGTTTTTTTGATGTTGAGTTGTATGAGCTGTTTATATATGTTGGATATTAATCCCCTATCAGTCATATCATTTGCAAATATTTTCTCCCATTCAGTATGTTGTCTTTTCATTTTGTCAATGGTTTCCTTTTCTGTGCAAAAGCTTTTAAGGTTAATTAGGTCCCATTTGTTTATTTTTGCTTTTATTTCCTTTACTTTAAAAAATGGATCCAAAAAAGTACTGCTGTGATTTATGTTAAAGAGTGTTCTGCCTATGTTTTCCACTAGGATTTTTATAGTATCTAGTCTTACATTTAGGTCTTTAATTCATTTTGAGTTTATTTTTGTATATAGTATTAGAGAATGTTCTAATTTCAACAAATCCAAAACAATTGACAAAATGACAATAAGAACATACATACTGATAATTACCTTACATATAAATGGATTAAATGCTCCAACCAAAAACAGAGTGGCCGAATGGATACAGAAACGAGACTCGTATATATGCTACCTATAAGAGACTCACTTCAGATCAGGAGATATACACAGACTGAAAGTGAAGGGATGGAAAAAGATATTCCATTCAAATGTAAATCAAAAGAAAGCTGGAGGGGCTTCCCTGGTGGCACAGTGGTTAAGAATACACCTGCCAATGCAGGGAACATGGGTTTAAGCCCTGGTCCGGGAAGATCCCACACGCCGCAGAGCAACTAAGCCTGTGCACCACCGCTACTGAGCCTGCACTCTAGAGCCCCGGAGCCACAACTACTGAGCCCATGAGCCACAACTATGGAGCCCATGTGCCACAACTACTGAAGCCCGCACGCCTAGAGCCCATGCTCCGCAACAAGAGTAGCCACCGCAATGAGAAGTCTGTGTGCCGTAACGAAGAGTAGCCCCCACTCACTGCAGCTAGAGAAAGCCCGCACACAGCAATGAAGACCCAACAAAGCCAAAAATAAAAATAAATAAAATAAATAAATTTTTTAAAAAAGAAAAGAAAGCTGGAGTAGCAATACTTACATCAGATAAAGTAGACTTTAAAATAAAGACTGTTACAAGAGACAAAAAAGGACACTACATAATGATCAAGGGATCAATCCAAGAAGATACAACAATTGTAAATATATACGCACCCAACTAAATATATAAGGCAGATATTAACAGCCATAAAAGGCCAAATCAACAGTGACACAATAATAGTAGGGGAGTTTAACACCACCACTCACATCAATGCACAGATCATCCAGAAACAAAATCAAAAAGGAAACACAGGCCTTAAGTAACACATTAGATCAAATGGACTTAATTGATATATAGAGAACATTCTAGCCAAAAGAAGCAGAATACACATTCTTTTTAAGTGCACATGGAACATTCTCCAGGATAGATCACATGCTAGGTTACATAACACGCCTCAGTAAATTCAAGAAAATTGGAATCATATTGAGCATCTTTTCCGAGCACAAAGCTATGAGACTAGATATCAACTACAAGAAAAAAACTGCAAAAAACACAAACATGTGGAGGCTAAACAATATGCTACTAAACAACTAAAGGATCACTGAAGAAATTAAAGAGGAAATTAAAAAGTACATGCAGACAAATGAAAACAAAAACATGATGATCCAAAACCTACCAGACACAGCAAAAGCAGTTCTAAGAGAGTTTATAACAATACACACTTACCTCAGGAAATAAGAAGAAATCTTAAACAAACAACCTAACCTTGCACCTAAAGGAACTGGAGAAAGAATAACACAGAAAACCCAAAATAAGTAGAAGGAAAGAAATCATAAAGATCAGAGCAGAAATAAATGAAATAGAGACTAAAAAAAAAAAGAAAAAAACAGTAGAAAAGATCAATGAAACTAAAAGCTGGTTCTTTGAAAAGACAAACAAAATTGATAAACCTTTAGCCAGACCCATCAAGAAGAAAAGAAAGAGGGCTCAAATCAATAAAGTCAGAAATGAAAAAGAAGTTACAACCAACACCACAGAAACACGAAGGATCATAAGAGACTACTATGAACAAGTATATACCAATAAATGGACCACCTAGAAGAAAGTCTACTATGTATTGATTCCTCTCAACCAGTGGAATGGATTTGCTATTTAAGTTTGAAAAGATACAATATTATATAATTTCACAATAACATTTAAGTATTGGGCTGGCCAAAATGTTTGTTCAGGTTTTTCTGTAAGATGTTATGGAAAAACCCAAACAAACTTTTTGGCCAATCCAATATATTATAAGACTATTAATGCCTAATGAGTTAGACTACCTAAGAATCATGTTCATTAGTTCTAGGTGAAAATGAATGTTGCATTAAAACTATTTGTATTGCCCACCTGTGAAAGCTAAGTAGATAAAGAAAGTGATTGGGGATTCAATGTAGGCATATTTACAATATAAAAATTTCCTCTCAGATGTATCTCTTATCAATGGATTATATTCAGTCAGTAAATAGTTATTGAATGTTTCATATGATGAATAGAAAGAATAATATAGATTTCTGCTCCTGAAGAGTTTGCAAATTTATAATCTTAGGCAGTGGATAATAGTTTTAAAATAATTTTAACATAAGTCAGTTGCAGCTCTTTACAACTCACATGATGCTTAGAATTTAAAGTCAATTCCTAGATTGTGAAAATAAAAGTGTAGTCAAAATATATCTTGAAAAGCTCTTAAATTATCCAAAAGGTACAGCATACATAGTTTAATTGCAGTGTTTTTAAATGCACAATATAACATTAATATATGAAATGTAATAAAGAGCAAACAAGCAAAAGATCCTTTTATAGTGATCTGTTGAATTTTTACTGTGAAACTGTTGCTAAACTATGCCCATTAATTTGTGTAAAGTAAATGCCTTTGTAAAGTGTAATGCAACACTACTCTAGGAAATTCATGTCATAAAATAGGTAAAAGCTATAAAAATTCAGGGGAAGAAGGACTTACCCCTCAAACCATCTCTCTAATAAACATTTTCCTGATAGAATACCTGCTTTTTTGTTCTTTGTTTTTTGGTTTTTTTTAGTGACTAAATGTATTAGTAAAGGTTCTCCAGAGAAACAAAACCAATAGGATATGTGTGTGTGTGTGTGTGTGTGTGTATACATATATATGTATATATATATCAAGAGAAAGAAAGATTTATGTTAAAGAATTGGCTAACATAACTGTGTAGGTTGGCAAGTCCAAAATCTTCAGGGTAGGCTAGCAGGCCAGAGACCCAAGAGACAGTTAGAGTTCAAGCTTGAAGGCAGCCTGACGACAGAATTTTTCTTCTTGGGGAGGAGTGGGTGAGGCTCAGTATTTTTTTTATTTCAGGCCTTCAGCTGATTGGATGAGGCCCAATCACAGTATGGAGAACAATCTGCTTCACTAAAAGTCTATTGATTTAAAAGCTAATCTCATCTAAAAAATATCTTCACAGAAACAGCTAGAATAATGTTTGACCAAATATCAGGGTTCCAAGGCCTAGCCAAGTTGACACATAAAATTTACCACCAAACTTCACAGATGGTTTTTATAGGAAACATAGTCAAACTATAGCCCACAGGCAAAATTCAGCCTGCCATCTGTTTTTGTATAACTCACAAGTTAAAAATTATTTTTATATTTTTTAATGAATAGGGGAAAAATCATAAGAATGCATGAAAATTATATGAAATTCAACTTTCAGAGTCCATAAACAAAGTTTTATTGGAACACAGCCAGGCTCATTGATTTATGTATTATCTATGGCTGCTTTCATGCTACAGTGGCAGAACTGAATAGTTGCAATGGAGACCTTACAGCCACAGAGCCTAAAATATTATTATCTTACCCTTTAGGGAAAAAGTTTACCAATCTCTATTCCAGAAAATATTTGTATTTTCTATTCATTCATATTTACATCCTCAAAACTCCAAATGACATTTTTAACAAAAGGATGTGCAGAAAAAAAATCTCAAGTTACATTCAAATACAATAACTAGGGCCTCAGAATCACATCTACATATAGTGCCTGAGAGACACAACAGTGTCATATTTGATATGACAAGATGATAAGAAGTTTTTTGTTTTAAACTAGCTTTCAGTCTCTTAGAGCACTGTATTGGTTTGCTAGGGCTGCTGTAAAAATGTAACACAAACTAGGTGGCTTAAGCAACAGAAACTTACTGTCTTACATTTATGGAGGCTAGAAGTCCAAAATTAAGATTATTGGCAGGGTTTTTTCCTTCTAAGGACTATTAGGGAGGGGCCTCTCTCCTTGGTTTGTAGATGGCCATCTTTCCCCTGTCTCACCACATCATTTTGCCTTTATGCATATCTCTTTATGCATGTCCAAATTCCTCCTTTTTATAAGGACACCAGACATATTGGATTAGGACCCACCCAAATGACGTCACTTTAACTTGATTACCTCTGTAAAGACCTATCTCCAAATAATGTCACATTCTGAGGTACTGAGGGTTTAGATTTCAACATATGAATTGCAAGGGAAACAATTCAACCCATAACAAGCTACAAACAAAACAAACAAACAAATAGAAAAAAAACTATCAACATGAACTTTAGGAGTGTAAGCAAAGCTCCATTTTGCAAATGTTTAACCTTAAAGCCTTGACCAACCTCTTACGAAGATCTACCAAAGCATTGCTTTGTGTTTCTTCAGCAAAACCAATATAAGTGGGACTCAGTTAATTTCTCTGACATTGATGGCTTATCTGAAATTTCTCCATCACTACCCAATTTGTCAGCACTATCCCTTTGTACAACACGTGCTGAACAATGGCTATTACAATCCTTCTTCTTTGCTTCCTTCTCAACTTTCTTTAAATGCTATATTTATACATCACTTGGTAAATATCAACTCACACAGGAAGTTGACTGGTTTTCTGTGTAACTTTTGTCTGTGCTTTTATAACAAATTTATTTATTGCTGTGTGTTATTTGCCCCTCCATATTGTAAAGGTGTTTGGATCACAGTATATTACACATGTTATTTCATATAAAGTAACTACTATTTGGTTTAAGTGTTTCAAATATTAATATAGTTTCTTGCTTATACATAGGCATTTATATTACAGCAACATTTTAGAAAATTGATTGGGGGATTTGGGTGTGATATAAAACACACTTACAATTTTTCTCCTTTAATGTAATGGGAAATAAACTCTGGATTAGCATTTTCATGCAGAGCTTCTGACTTAGAAATTGTTTATGACATTAAGTACAGATGCCAGTACTTCTCAGTGGAGAGATGATAGAAAAGTACCAGTTGAACTGTGATTTCATGACTCAATTTCATGAAAACTCCGGGCAGTGCTTCAGGCCAAGGTAAAAGACACTGAAATGTAGAAATACAAAAAGTGCCAAACATTTGGAACACTCGTGACATGACAGCACTTGATAAGCATGGAAAAGTAGAGAAGCAGGGCTTCACCAGGAAATGTTAGATCACAGAGGGTCCTCAGTTCCAAGCTAAGGGGTTGAGAATTTACTGATAGGAAACAGAGGGTCATATTTATATATATATATTTTATATGTTGATTTTTTTTGAATGAGGAATCCAAAGGGGTTAAAACTAGATACAACTTGGCCAATGACTTTTTGGAACAGAAATGGATTAAAAGGTTTGGTTCAAATCCTCAGGTGTCTCCTATTGGTGAGGAAGAGAGGACAGCACAGAAAGAATATTTGATCAATTTCTCTGCAGCTGGAATGACTGTGGAGGAAATACTCTTCCTTAAGATGCAATAATAAAAATATCCTAAAGCAAAATTCTCCAACAGTTGAGAGAACTATTCTCTGAAAAGTAGCCAATACTCAATAAAAAGTTCAGATGGAGGGCTGAGAACAAGAGGAGAGATTTCTTCTCCAGTAGTTAGAGAACATTAGCTCAGTGATTCAGTAACTTGCGGAGAAAAGTGTAAATCTTCATTTCAAACAGCTTCAAAAATCTTAAAATGTTTTGGAAATATATTTATAGTTTTTCACTCCAAGAGGCTTCCAAGATAAGCCAAGATAAGGAAGCATTATATGAGAATACAGCTCAAAGTATCTCCTAAGAGTTATTTATCCAGCACCATCAGAAAGTATACTTATGAGGCAAATAAAGCTTACAGTTTGAATCTTGACCAAGGGGCACAAGGTAAGACTATTCTAATTCCTTGGAAAGAGCTTCATTGTTTTATCACATCAGGGGATGAGCCCTTTCCAGCATGCCTCACATTCTCGTGCTGTGTCTTTTCTCCTTAGGTTGCCCTCCTCTTTTTACATGATCCCTTTTCTCTACAAGTGGTGAGACATAAATGGTTGAACGTTTGGGGCAGAAGAGGTGAGAGAGAAGCATTTTATTCTTCCCCTTTGTATCAAGTTTTCATCAATTGTTTTTGGCAATTTGCTAGCCAGTTTTAAAAACAGCCAGCTACATACTCACTTAGATAAGTCAATTAATGCCTCTGTGCCTCAATTTCCACATTTGTAAGGTGAAGAGCATAAAATACATGGTCTTTAACATCCTTTCCAACTGTAAATTCAAAAGCACTACTTAGAATTGCAGAGTTCAAGGAGAGCTGACTCTACCCAACCCCATCCATTCAAAGCCCAGAAAACTTCTGTGGTTTTTCCAAGAGGGAGAAATTGAACTGGAATCAAAATTTTTGGCTGTTTATGGTTATTTCTGCTCTATTCTAATTTCTTCTTATTTGAAGTAGTAAAAAGCCAGCCTACTTTTCAGAGATTCAGATGGAGCTTTGAATCTATATGTGACCAATTTTCCAAAACTAAATAATTTTTTCCAGTCCTAATGATTTTTTAAAAATTTTATTGAAGTATAGTTGATTTACAATGTTTTGTTAATTTCTGCTGTACAGCAAAGTGATTCAGTTATATGTTCTTTTTCATATTCTTTTCCATTATGTTTTATCACAGGATATTGAATATAATTCCCTGTGCTATACAGTAGGACCTCATTGTTTATCCATACTATATATAATAGATTGCATCTGTTAATCCCAAACTTCCAATCTTTCCCTCCACCATGCCCCCTTCCGTTTGGCAACCACAAGTCTGATCTCTATGTCTATAAGTCTCTTTCTGTTTCATAGATAGGTTCACTTGTGTCATATTTTAGACTCCACATATAAGTAATATCATACGGTATTTGTCTTTGTCTGACTTTACTTAGTATAATAATCTCTAGGTCCATCCATGTTGCTGTAAATGGCATTATTTCTTTTTTTAAATATTTATTTATTTATTTATATAAGCTGTGCTGGATCTTAGTTGCAGCATGCAGGATCTTCGCTGGCGCATGCGGGCTTTTTAGTTGTGGCATGCAGGCTCTTTAGTTGCAGCATGTGAACTGTTAATTGCGGCATGCATGTGGGATATAGTTCCCTGACCAGGGATCAAACCCTGGTCCCCTGCATTGGGAGCAGGCAATCTTAGCCACTGGACCACCAGGGAAGTGCTGGCATTATTTCTTTTTAATGGCTGAGTAATATTCCATTGTGTACATACACCACATCTTTATCCATGCATCTGTCAATGGACATTTAGGTTGTTTCCATGTCTTGGCTATTGTAATAGTGCTGCTATGAACATATGGATGCATGTATCTTTTCAAATTACAGTTTTGTCTGGGTATATGCCCAAAAGTGGGATTACTGGATCATATAGCAACTCTATTTTTATTTTTTTGAGGAACCTCCATACTGTCTTCCATAGCAGTTGCACCATCTTACATTCCCACCAACAGTGTAAGAGGGTTCCCTTTACTCCACACCCTCTCCAGCATTTATTATTACTTATTTATTAAAAAGTCTATCTTTTTAAAATTTATTTATTTATTATTTATTTATTTATGACTACATTGGGTCTTCATTGCTGTGCACGGGCTTTCTCTAGTTGTGGTGAGCAGGGGCTATTCATTGCGGTGCATGGGCTTCTCATTGTGGTGGCTTCTCTTGTTGAGGAGCACTGGCTCTAGGCACGCAGGCTTCAGTAGTTGTGTTTCATGGCCTCTAGAGCATAAGCTCAGTAGTTGTGGTGTATCGGCTTAGCTGCTCCGTGGCATGTGGGACCTTCCTGGACCAGGGCTTGAACCCGTGTCCCCTGCATTGGCAGGTGAATTCTTAACCACTAAGCCACTAGCGAAGTCCAAAAAGTCTACCTTTTTAATAATGGCCATTCTGAGTGGTGTGAAGTGATACCTCACCGTAGTTTTGATTTGCATTTCTCTAATAATTAGCAATAATGAGCATCTTTTTATGTGCCTATTGGCCATCTGTATGTCTTCTTTGGAGAAATGTCTATTCAGGTCTTCTGCCCATTTTTTGATTGGGTTGTTTTTTTGTTACTCAATTGTATGAGCTGTTTGTATATTTTGGAAATTAAGCCCTTGTCAGTTGCATCATTTGCAAATATTTTCCCCCAGTCCATAGATTGTCTTTTTGTTTTGTTTATGGTTTCCTTTGTTGTGCAAAAGCTTATAAGTTTGATTAGGCCCCACTTGTTTGTTTTTGCTTTTATTTCTATTGCCTTGGGAAACTGACCTAAGAAAACATTGGTACAATTTATGTCAGAGAATATTTTGCCTATGCTCTCTTCTAGGAGTTTTATGGTATTTTGCCTTATATTTAAGTCCTTAAGCCATTTTAAGTTTATTTCTGTGCATCGTGTGAGGGAGTGTTCTAACTTCACTGATTTACATGCAGCTGTCCAGCTTCCCCAACACCACTTGCTGAAGAGACTGTCTTTTCCCCATTGTGTATTCTTGTCTCCTTTGTCAAAGATTAATTGTGTGGGGGTTTATTTCTGGGTTCTCTATTCTGTTCCATTGATCAGTATATCTGTTTTTGTGCCAATAACATGCTGTTTGGATTACTGTAGCTTTTAATATTGTCTGAAATCTGGCAGGGTTTTGCTTCCTGCTTTGTTCTTTTTCCTCAGGATTGCTTTGGCAATTCGGGGTCTTTTATGGTTCCATATAAATTTTAGGACTATTTGTTCCAGTTCTGTGAAAAATGTCATGGGGGAAGAGATATGGGAACATATGTATATGTATAACTGATTCACTTTGTTATAAGGCAGAAACTAACACACCATTGTAAAGCAATTACACTCCAATAAGATGTTAAAAAAATGTCATGGGTAATTTGCTAGGGATCACATTAAATTTGTAGATTGCTTTGGGTAATATGGCCATTTTAACAATATTAATTCTTCCAATCCAAAAGCATGGGATATCTTTCCATTTCTTTGAATCATCTTCAGTTTCCTTTATTAATGTTTTGTAGTTCTCATGATATGTCTTTCACCTCCTTGGTGAGGTTTATTCCTAAGTTTTTTTTTTTGACGTGGTTTTAAAAGGGATTGTTTGTTTACACTCCCTTTCTGATATTTCATTGTTAGTGTAAAGAAATGCAACCAATTTCTGTATGTTAATCTTGTATCCTGCTATCTTGCTGAATTCATTTATCAGTTCTACTAGTTTCTGTGTGGAGTCTTTAGGGTTTTCTCTATATAGTGTCATATCATCTGCATATAATGACAATTTTACCTCTTCCCTACCAATTTGAATACATTTTATTTCTTTTTTCTTGTCTGATTGCTATGGCTATCACTTCCAATACTGTGTTGAAGAGAAATGGTGAGAGTGGGCATCCTTGTCTTGTACCAGATTTTAGTGGGAAGGCTTTTGGCTTTTCACTGTTGACTATTATATTGGCTGTGGGTTTGTCATAAATAGCTTTTATTATGTTGAGATATATTCCCTCTATACCCACCTTCATAAGGGTTTTTATCGTGAAAGTATGTTGAATTTTATTGAATGCTTTATCTGCATCTATTGAGATGATCATGTGGCTTTTGTCTTTCCTTTTGTGGATGTGGTGTATCACATTGATTGATTTGCATATGTTGAACCATCCTTGTGACCCTAGGATGAATCCAACTTGGTCATGGTGTATGATCTTTTTTATGTGTTGTTATTTGCTAATATTTTGTTAAGAATTTTTGCATCTATAGTCATCAAAGATATTGGCCTATAATTTTCTTTTCTGGTAGTGTCTATCTGGTTTTGGTATAAGGGTGATGGTGGTTTCATAGAATGTCTTTGGGAGTTTCCTTCTTCTTCAATCTTTTGGAAGAGTTTGAGAAGGATCAGTATAAGTTCTTCTTTGTATGTTTGGTAGAATTCACCTGTGAAGTCATCTGGTCATGGACTTGTTTATAGGGATTTTTTTAAATTACAGGTTCTGTTTCACTTCTAGTGATCAGTCCGTTAAAGTTATGTATTTCTTCTTGATTCAGTTTTGGTGGGCTGTTTCTAGAAATTTGTCCATTTCTTCTAGGTTGTCGAATTTGTTGGCATATAAATGTTCATAACATTCTTTTATGTTTTTTTGTATTTCTGCAGTATCAGTTGTGATTTCTCCTCTTTCATTTCTTATTTTATTTGGGTTTTCTCTCTTTTCTTCTAGGTGAGCCTGGCCAAAGGTTTGTCAGTTTTGTTTACCCTTTCAAAGAACCAGCTCTTGGTTTTATTGATTTTTTCTATGATTTTTAATCTCTATTTTATTTATTTCTCCTCTGATCTTTATTATCTTTTTTCTGCTGACTTTGGGTTTTGTTTATTTTTCTTTTTTTAATTCTTTTAGTTGGTGGGTTAGGTTGTTTATTTGAGATTTTTCTTGTTTCTTAAAGAAGGCCTGTATTACTATGAACTTCCCTCTAAGAAGTTTTTTTGCTGCATCCCGTAGATTTTATATGGTTGTGTTTTCATTGGCATTTGCCTCAAGGTATTTTTTAATTTCATTGTTGACCCACTGGTTTTTTAGTAGCATATTGTTTAGTCTCCATGTAATTATTTTTTTCTCATTTCTTTTTCTGTGGTTGATTTCTAGTTTCATGATGTTGTGGTCAGAAAAGATGCTTGAGATAATTTCTATACTCTTAAATTTGTTGAGGTTTGTTTTGTGCTGTAGTATGTGGTCAATTCTAGAGAATGTTCCATGTACACTTGAAAAGAATGTGTATTCTGTTTTTTTTGGATGTGATGTCCTGAAAATATCAATTAAGTGTAACTGTTCTATTGTATCATTTAGGATCTCTGTTTCACTACTGATTCTCTGTCTAGAAGATCTGTCCACTGATGTTAGTGAGGTGATAAAGTCTCCTACTATTATTGTATTCCTGTAAGTTTCTCCCTTTATGTCTGTTAGTATTTGTTTTATGTATTTGGGTGCTCCTATATTAGAGGCATATATGTTGATGAGGGTAAAATCCTCTTCTTGTATTGATACTTTTATCATTATATAGTGTCCTTCTTTATCTTTCTTTATGGCCTTTGTTTTAAAGTCTATTTTGTCTGAATTGAGTGTTGCTACTCCTGCTTTCCTGTCATTTCCATTGCATGAAATATCTCCTTCCATCCCCTCACTTTCAATCTATGTGTGTCCTTTGCCCTAAAGTGGGTCTCCTGCAGGCACCATATTGTAGGCTCTTGTTTTTTTATCCAATGCTACTCTGTGTCTTTTGATGGGAGCATTTGGTCCATTGACATTTAAGGTAATTATTGATAGATATGTATTTATTGCCATTTTAAACCTTGTTTTCCTCTGGATTTTGTATCTCTTCTTTGTCCCTTTCTTTTTTGTTGTTTTTCTTTTTGCGGTTTGATGATTTTCTTTTGTATTATGCTTATATTCTCATTTTTTGTTTTTTGTGAATCTAATGTATGTTCTTGACTTGTGGTTGTCCTGTTTTTCAAGTATGTTAAACCCTTTCTATATCTACTTGCTTTAGACCGGTAGTCATATAGGCTCAAACACATTCTAGAAAAAAAAATTTACATTTTCTTAGTCTTCTCCCATACATTTTATGATTTTGATGCCGTCGTTTATATCTTCATGTTCATCCTTTTGCTGTTCATTGTGGTTATCATTGCTGTCACACACAAAAAAAAATTTGTTTTTAATCTGCATACTGGCTTATTTAAGTGACATACTTTTCAATTGTGATTTTCTCTGTCCTATAGATTTTTACTTCTTTTCTATTTAGAGAAAACTTTTCAATATTTCCTTTTTTATAGGTTTAGTATTGCTGTATTCTTTTCGTTTTTGCTTGTCTGAAAATTCTTTATCTCTCCTTCTTTTCTAAATGTTAATCTTGCTGAGTAGAGTATCCTAGGTTGCAGATTTTTCCCTTTCAGGACTTTGTATCAGTATATACATTGTCACTCCCTTCTAGCCTGCAATGTTCTGTAGAGAAATCAGCTGATAGCCTTATGGGGGTTCCCTTGTAACTAACGCTTTATTTTTCTCTTGCTGCTTTTAGAATCCTCTATTTATCTTTAACGTTTGCCATTTACATTATAATATGTCTTGGTGTAGGTCTGTTTGTATTTATCTTATTTGGGACCCTCTATGCTTCCTGTAAATGGATATCTGTTTCCTTCTTTAGGTTTGGGAAGTTTTCAGTCATAATTTCTCAGAATATATTTTCAATCTCCTTTTCCTTCTGGGAACACTATTATGCATAGATTGGCATGCTTTATATTATCTCATTGACCTCTTATATTGTTTTCTTTTACTTTTTTTTTTCTTCATTTGTGTTTCTGTCTGCTGTTCTAATTGGGTGATTTCCATTATTCTATCTTCCTGATCACTTATTCGTTCTGAATTATTCATTCTGCTATTCATTGCTTTTAGTTCAGCTTTCATCTCTGCAAATGAATTTTCTACTTTTTCTTTGTTCTTCCTTATAGTTTCTAGTTCCTTTTTACAGTAATCTGCACTTCTGTCGATAGCCTTTCATAATTCCTTCTGTATTTTCATTGTCTCCTTTTTGAACTCAGTGTCTATTATACTGAAGAAGTCTGTTTCATTGTTTGTTTTTTCAGGGGAATTCTCTTGATCTTTTCATTGGAAGTGGTTCCTCTGCTTCTTCATTTTACCTTTATTTCTCTCGCTCTATGAGTTTAGGAGAAACAATTATCTACTGTGGTCTTGGAGGGCTATTTTTATGTGGGAGCTTCTGTCCCTGTGTAGCCTGCATGGGTTTAGTATTTTTAGTGCAAGGGCTGTTTTTAGTATGGATGCCTGCCATCTCTTTCCTCAGTATATGCTTGCCATTATCCCCTTGATAGGGGGTGTGACTGGTGTTGTGGTGACCAGAGACTGCACTGGATATTGAGCAGGGCCTCCTCTTTGCTCTGTGGTTGTACCTGTCCTATTAGGGGCAGAGTCTGCTCCCTAGTTGTTGGAGTAGAAGCTTCCAGATCCATTTCTGAGCTGCAATGTGAGGTAGGTGGAAATGGAACAGTCCCACTGGGAGAAGAGCCATTAAATATTCCTCTGCCAGAGCCGTTCACTGGTGAGTGTGCTCTATTGTATCACCTTTCACCCTTTGTGCTGGCTCACAAAGTACACTGCTGTTGGCACTGCCCTCGGCCCCACCTCAATTGTGGGAATGCCAACAATTAGCCCTGGTGTCCTTCAGGTATTGTTTTCACAAGGCCACCAGTGCAGATCCACTGAAGTCAGGTCCCAGGACCACAGTGGTCATGCACCTGGACCTGCTGTGAGAGCTATGGAGGTAGCTCAGATCCTGGCCTGGCCTGGCCCCCACATGCACAGACCCACAAAGCCCCAAGCTGCTAAGGCCAAACCGTCTCAGCTGCAGGAGCATCCGTTGGCTGTTCGAATGCCCTGCGGGTGCTGTATTTACAAAGTCGGCAGTGGAGGTATAAATCTGTGGCTCATGCAGGTGTGGGGAGAGATTTCAGCCCTGCTTCCTAAGTCACTCGACCCCTGGGGCTCAGCTGTGGTTTCATCCCTGCCTCTGCAAGTGGGCAACTTGCGGGCATCTGCTCCTGGGGCCCGCGAGGCAGCGGTTGGCACGGGAGCGTGCAGAGGCAGCAGCTGGGGTGCAAGGGCCAGTCAAGCTGGTGGTTGCAGCACACAGGCCCACCCAGGTGGGAGCCCGCCCAGGCAGCCAGTCCTAATGATTTTTAAACATATATGTGAGTTTTATGATCTTATATAGTGAAGTATTTATGCTATTTTTGTTGCTCATTCAATCCAGTATAACACGTACTATTTGAGAATTTTTAGCTCTCTTAAACAGACTTGGAATTCTCTTTACGTCTCAAAGATCCCAGCCATTGTACTTCTACTCTATTCACCATTTTAAAAAATTACCCACTTGCTCTCACACGTTATTTTGTTTGTTTATTAATTGAAAAACAACAAATTTACTGGTTGCAAAATTTAAATTTGCTGAAGATATTAAAATAAATTTTTTAAGTTAAAAAAGTCTTCATATTTTAGATTCCACATATAACTGATATCATATGGTATTTGTCTTTCTCTTTCTGGCTTACTTCACTTAGTATAATAATCTCTAGTTCCATCAATGTCCATGTTGCTGCAAATGGCATTATTTCATTCTTAAAACACTGTAAATCAACTATACTTCAATTTTAAAAGAAAGGTTTCAGCAAGCATGACTGCTCCAAATCTATGAGAATGTTTTGTATAGTCAGGATATGGTCCATCAGGGACATTAGAGGAAAGGAATGGGTGATAAAACAACTTGGAACTGACCTTTTCACTAACAAGTGTTTATAGAAATATAGAAAGCTAAATCACAGGCAACTGTGGTAAAAAGCTGGATAGATGTCACAACATTCAGCTATTGTTTTTGCCAACCCAGCCTCCAATCCCTCTTCTGAAAACAGAACCATATTTTCATTTGAAGAATTCTCCCTCCTTCTCTCTTAGTCTATGTAGTTCAAAAGTTCCACAGAGAGCCTAAGTGCCAGGTCTGGACAATTAAAACATTATCTCCTTTAGGCCATGGAGGTTGGTACCAGAATGGGTAGGTAACCCAAGTCAAAGTGAAGCATTAAGTCTCCATTCTTGTCTTAACTCCACAACTTGTCTAATTCTTTTATTAAGTTCCTTAAAGTTGTGCAGTAATTTTTTTCTCCTTTGAAAAGAAAGTCTGTGTTACCTGTCCAATCTATCTCATAAAAATGTTCTGAGGATGAAATGAGTTAATACACAACTTGTGGAAATGTTTCTAAGCAAGATGCATTGCAAAAGCATATTCAATTATAAAATGTATAACTGGAATCACAAAATATGTATTTATGTGTATTATGCTATTGTCAAATAAGATATAAATGTGCTTTGGAAGAAAAATGCAATATATAAACACAAGGTGACAGTGATAACATCATAAGCCAGTTTGCTGCTAAGCACCAGGGCATGACCTCAGTGAAACTGAAGATAATTTCATATTAACTGAGCCCATTCATCCACTTAGTTTTTCAAGGACTTATTGAATACCACTGTGTGCCAGGCACATTCATTTGGGTACACACAAAGTCTACACTGGAGATTTTACACATATAATATGTATTATGTATCAAAAAGGAAAATATGGTTATTTAACACATACAAACATTCTCCCATCACACATACACAAAAGTAAACAACTAAAGGACTATAGCTGTTTCTTCCTTCTATAGGAAACATTGGATCAGAGAAAGATATCCTTGAATAAAAATCTGAGTAAATATAAAAGAAAATCTGAGCAAACATAAGAGGAAACATGAAAGGAAAAGGAAATCAGAGCAAACATAAAACGAAATGTTTTCATTTCAAATTGTCTATCCATGTTTTCTACTACTAAATGATGGAGTCCTCAAGGGAGAGCTCTTTATTTACCAGAACACCTTAATGAGTTTGAGGATATGACAAGTAGGGCCACAGTTTAGATTAAGATCATCATAGTAAGAGCTGCTCTTAAATGATACCCATTATTTGGCAGGCAGTGCTCTAAGGACTGTACTATATTAACTCATTTAATGCACACCACATCCCTACGGAAGAGTTACTCCTATCATCCTCACTGCAGAGAGAGTAACCAGAACATCATCATTACACAGCTTTAAGTGACAAAGCTAGGGTTTGAACCCAGGCTCCAACACCCTTGCTTTTAACCAGTACATTGGATTGCCTTCTTACGGGCTAAAGGAAGCAGAATCCTTTTGTTTTATCAAGTCGGAGGGTCTGATTTTTTGAAAGACAACAAAAGGGAAGGTTAAGAATGGAAACCCATTATTATGACCAGATAGTTGAGCTCCACATGAAAAGATGTCCAGCTAAAATTCTCCAGTGGCAGGTATACTGATGGGCTTTTTTAAAAAAAACAGCTTTATTGAGAATTAATTAATATACCACTCAGTTCTCCATTTAAAGGGTACAACACAGTGATTTTTATTATATTCACAGAGCTGCACAATGATCACCACAATCAATTTTAAAACATTAAAAACTGCATTTCAAGGTAGAGTGACATATATTTGCAAACCAAGGATCCAATCTCCATCACACTTAGGTCATGCAAAATTATAGTAAATCAGCTTCCATATGAAGGACAGTAATATCTTATAATTTGTATCATACTCTAAAGTATGCATTCACATCAATGAGTTCATTAGGTAATCCCAATACAACCCTATGCTGTAATAAGGAGCAAACTGTCCATATTTTATAAATGAGAAAACTAAAATTCAGAAATATTAAATGATGGCATTAATTCACTGCAGAGAGGAACCTAAAATTCAGGTCTCGCGACTCTAAATCCTATAAATCCTGTGCCATTTTTATTATACAATGTTTTTGTTTTTGTTTTTTTTGTGGTACGCCTCTCACTGTTGTGGCCTCTCCCGTTGTGGAGCACAGGCTCCCGACGCACAGGCTCAGTGGCCATGGTTCATGGGCCTAGCTGCTCCGCAGCATGTGGGATCTTCCCGGACTGGGGCACGAACCTGTGTCCCCTGCATCGGCAGGCGGATTCTCAACCACTGCACCACCAGGGAAGCCCTACAATGTTTTATTGATTGTAGATAAGTCAAATATATCTGCAATCCAGTGATTCAAAAAATCTTCCATGGCTCAAAAAGTAGTCAAAATTGCAAATTATTATCTGAATATCTACATTATTTCCTTGTCTATCACTGTTAATGATACTATACAAATGAAAAGCTTTGTCAGCCCTTTTGTCAGTTATTAAGTGTCATTTTAAAAGACTGGTGTTTGTGAGATTATGATTGTTACCATGGTAATGAACTGTAATATCAAACTCTATTCATAAATCATTCCTAAGTAAAGAAACAAAAGAATGAGGCTAAACACTGCAAGTTTCTTTCATTTAAAGCAGAACCAATATTTAATAATAACAATGCAGGTTAAAAACTAAATTCAACACTTACTGAATGCCTATTGTATACCAGGCCTGTGCCAGTTTCTAGTGATACAGAAACAAATACTATCAGTTTAAAGCCATTGACACAAATTACTTCTTTAGCAGTTTGCTCTTTCAACTAAGGTTATGGTTGGGTTTGCTACTATCTTGTGGAGATGTGTAACTAAAAATACAGGAGATATATGGGATATATAGGATATAAACAGACCTTCATCTGATAGGAAGTCAAGAAAGAAAGAGTGCTTGCTTTAATTAAGAAAGAAATAGAAAAATAATTTTAAGTAATAACAACCAGTGGTAAGAGTTTGGGAAGACCTAGTTCTTCTAGACAGAAATTGGCAATTAATAATTGCCATCAATTAATAATTTCATTTTGAAGAACTTAGCTTGATGACACAATCATGACCTGCATAAAGCTATAATAAAAGGATGTTCAATTAAACATGATTTATAATTTATAATAACAAAAAAGAAGAATCTAATAGACCAAAAAAGTGATGATTGATTAAGACAGTTATAATACATCTGTATAAAGAAATACCATGTAAGCTTCATGAAGATGAGAAGTTTTATTCTCCCGTTCACTGCCTTATCCTCATCACCTGACACAAAGTAGATGTTCAAAAAATATTTTTGAATAAATTTATGAAGCGAAAGTATTAATGTGGCCATTAAAAATAATGCTATTAAATAAAACTTAAATCCATTAAAAAGTTTTCACAATGTGTATTTACATTTGAAAAAGCAAGTTAGGGAGACCTTCAAGATGGTGGAGGAGTAAGACGTGGAGATCACCTTCCTCCCCACAAATACATCTACACGTGGAACAACTCCTACAGAACACCTTCTGAATGCGGGCAGAAGAACTCAGACTTCCCAAAAGGCAAGAAATTTCCCCACGTACCTGGGTAGGGCAAAAGAAAAAAGAAAAAAAAGGCAAAAGAATAGGGATGGGAACTGGACCTCTGGGAGGGAGCTGTCAAGTAGGAAAAGTTTCCACACACTAGGAAGCCCCTTCACTGGCGGAGATGGGGGGTGGGCGGGGGGGGGGAAGCTTTAGAGCCACAGAGGAGAGTGCAGCAATAGGGGTGCAGAGGGCAAAGCGGAGAGAATCCCGCACAGATGATCGGTGCTGACCAGCACTCACCAGCCTGAGAGGATTGTCTGCTCACCTGCCATGGCGGGTGGGGGCTGGAAGCTGAGGCTCGGGATTCAGAGGTCAGATCCCAGGGAGAGGACTGGTGTTGGCTGCGTGAACACAGCCTAAAGGGGGCTAGTGCGCCACAGTTAGCCAGGAGGCAGTCTGGGAAAAACTCTGGACCTGGCTAAGAGGCAAGAGACCATTGTTTCGGGGTGCACGAGGAGAGGAGATTCAGAACACTGCTTAAACGAACTTCAGAGACAGGTACAAGCTGCTGCTATCATTGCAGACATCAGAGACAGGCATGAAACAATAAGGTTGCTACTGCAGCCACCAAGAAGCCTGTGTGCAAGCACAGGTCACTATCCACACCTCGCCTCCTGGGAGACCGTGAAGCCCGCCACAGCCAGGGTCCCATGATCCAGGGACAAATTCCACGGGAGAACACACGACACACCTCAGGCTGTTGCAGTGTCATGCCAGCTTCTGCCACTGCAGGCTTGTCCTACATTCCATACCCCGCCCTCCCCTTGGCCTGAGTGAGTCAGAGCCCCCTAATAAGCCACTCCTTTAACCCCCTCCTGTCTGGGCACAGAACAGACGCCCTCAGGCGACCTGCAAGCAGAGGTGGGTCCAAATCCAAAGCTGAACCCCGGGAGCTGTGCGAACAAAGAAGAGAAAGGGAAATTTCTCTGTGCAGCCTCAGGAGCAGTGGATTAAATCTCCACAATCAACTTGATGTACCCTGCGTCTGTGGAATACCCGAATGGACAACGTATCATCACAAAATTGATGCTATGGACTTTGGGAGGAACTGTAGACTTGGGGTTTGCTGTATGTGACTGACTAGTTACTGAATTTTATGTTTATTTTAGTATAGTTTTTAGTGCCTGTTATCAATGGTGGATTTGTTTACCCGTTTGGTTGCTCTCTTCTTTTATTTAATTACTTTTTTAATTTGTTTATATTAATATTAATTTTTATTTTTTATTTTAATTATTTTATTTTACTTTATTTTATTTTATTTTTTCGTTCTTTCTTTTTATTCTCCCTTTTCTTCTGAACCAAGTGGCTGACACAATCATGATGCTCTGGCTGGGTGGGAGGCCTGAGCTTCTGAGGTGACACAGCCGAGGTCAGGACATTAGACCACTAGAGACCTCCCAGGCCCACAGAATACCAATCAGCGAGAGCTCTCCTGGAGATCTCCATCTCAACGCTAAGGCCCTGCTCCACTCAACGACCAGCAAGGTCCGTTGCTGGACATCCCATGCCAAACAATGAGCAAGACAGGAACACAAACCCATCCATTAGCACAGAGGCTGTGTAAAATCATAATAAGAGCAAAGGCACTGCAAAACACACCACCGGACGCAGTCCTGCACAAAAGTAACACAAGATCCAGCCTTATCCACCAGACAGAGGCACCAGTCCCCGCCACCAGGAAACCTACACAACCCACTGAACTAAACTTACCCTCTGCGGTCAGACACCAAAAACAACAGGAACTATGAACGTGCAGCCTGCGAAAAGGAGACCCCAAACAAAGTAAGTTAAGCAAAATGAGAAGACAGAGAAATACACAGAAGATGAAGGAGCAAAGTTAAAAACCTACCACACCAAACAAATGAAGAGGAAATAGGCAGTTTACCTGAAAAATAATTCAGAGTAATGATAGTAAAGATGATCCAAAATCTTGGAAATAGAATGGAGAAAATACAAGAAACGTTTAGCAAGGACCTAGAAAACTAAAGAGAAAACAAACAAAATGAACAACACAATAAATGAAATTTAAAATTCTCTAGAAGGAATCAATAGCAGAATAACGGAGGAAGAAGAACGGATAAATGACCTGGAAGATAAAATAGTGGAAATAAATACCACAGAGCAGAATAAAGAAAAAAGAAGGAAAAGAATTGAGGACAGTTTCAGAGACCTCTGGGACAACATTAAACATACCAACATTCGAATTATAGGAGTCTCAAAAAAAGAAGAGAAAAAGAAAGGGACTGAGAAAACATTTGAAAAGATTATAGTTGAAAACTTCGCTAATATGGGAAAGGAAATAGTCATTGAAGTACAGGAAGCACAGAGAGTCCCATACAGGATAAATCCAAGGAGAAACACAGCAAGACACATATTAATCAAACTATCAAAAATTAAATACAAACAACAAATATTAAAAGCAGCAAGGGAAATGTAACAAATAACATACAAGGAAATCTCAATAAAGTTAACAGCTGATTTTTGAGCAGAAACAATGCAAGCCAGAAGGGAGTGGAAGGACATATTTAAAGTGATGAATGGGAAAAACCTACAACCAAGATTACGCTATCCAGCAAGGACCTCATTCAGATTGAACGCAGAAATAAAAACATTTACAGGCAAACAAGAGCTGAGAGAATTCAACACCACCAAAGCAGCTTTACAACAAATGCTAAAGGAAATTCTCTAGGCAGGAAACACAAGAGAAGGAAAAGACCTACAATAAGAAACCCAAAACAATTAAGAAAATGGTGATAGGAACATACATATTGAGAATTACCTTAAATGTAAGTGGGTTAAATGCTCCTACCAAAAGACATAAACTGGCAGAATGGATACAAAAACAAGACCTGTATATATGCTGTCTACAAGAGACCCACTGCAGACCTAGGGACATATACTGACTGAAAGTGAGGGAATAGAAAAAGATATTCCATGCATTCTCAAGTGCTCATGGAACATTCCCCAGGATAGATCATTTCTTGGGTCACAAATCAAGCCTTGGTAAATTTAAGAGATTGAAATCGTATCAAGTATCCTTTCCGACCACAGCACTATGAGAGTAAATATCAATTACAGGAAAAAATCTGTAAGAAATACAAATACATGGAGGTAAACAACACACTACTTAATAAACAAGAGATCACTGAAGAAATCAAAGAGGAAATCAAAAAATACCTAGAAACAAATGACAATGAATACACAATGACCCAAAACCTATGGGATGCAGCAAAAGCAGTTCTAAGAGGGAAGTTTATAGCAATACAATCCTACCTTAAGAAATGAGAAACATCTCAAATAAACAACCTAAACTTACACCTAAAGCAATTAGA
>NC_041221.1:51339251-51340531 GCF_002837175.3 Physeter macrocephalus | reverse complement strand
AAACAAAAGCCCAGGACCAGATGGCTTCACAGGCGAATTCTATCGAACATTTAGAGAAGAGCTAACACCTATCCTTCTCAAACTCTTCCAAAATATAGCAGAGGGAGGAACACTCCCAAACTCATTCTACGAGGCCACCATCACTCTGATACCAAAACCAGACAAAGATGTCACAAAGAAAAAACTACAGGCCAATATCACTGATGAACACAGATGCAAAGATCCTCAACAAAATACTAGCAAACAGAATCCAACAGCACATTAAAAGAATCATACACTATGATCAAGTGGGGTTTGTACCAGGAATGCAAGGCTTCTTCAACATACGCAAGTCAATCAAAGTGATACACCATATTAACAAATTGAAGGAGAAAAACCACATGATCATCTCAATAGATGCAGAGAAAGCTTTTGACAAAATTCAACACCATTTATGATAAAAACCCTCCAGAAAGTAGGCATAGAGGGAACTTTCCTCAACATAACAAAGGCCATATATGACAAACCCACAGCCAACATCGTCCTCAATGGTGAAAAACTGAAACCATTTCCACTAAGATCAGGAACAAGACAAGGTTGCCCACTCTCACCACTATTATTCAACATAGTTTTGGAAGTTTTAGCCACAGTAAAGATGATACAAATAGATGGAGAGTTATACCATGTTCTTAGATTAGAAGAATCAACATTGTGAAAATGACTATACTACCCAAAGCAATCTACAGATTCAATGCAATCCCTATCAAACTATCATGCGCATTTTTCACAGAACTAGAACAAGAAATTTCACAATTTGTATGGAAACACAAAAGACCCCGAACAGCCAAAGCACTCTTGGGAAAGAAAAACAGAGCTGAAGGAATCACACTACCAGACTTCAGAGTATACTACAAATCTACAGTAATCAAGACAGTATGGTACTGGCACAAAAAATAGAAATATAGGTCAATGGAACAGGATAGAAAGCCCGGAGGTGAACACATGCACATATGGTCACCTTATCTTTCAGAAAGGAAGCAAGAATATACAATGGAGAAAAGACAGGCTCTTCAGGAAGTGTTTCTGGGAAAACTGCACAGCTACATGTAAAAGAATGAAATTAGAACACTCCCTAACACCATACACAAAAATAAACTCAAAATGGACTAAAGACCTAAATGTAAGGCCAGACACTATCAAACTCTTAGAGGAAAACATAGGCAGAGCACTCTATGACATAAATCACAGCAAGATCCTTTTTGACCCACCTCCTAGAGAAATGGAAATAAAAACAAAAATAA
>NC_041221.1:51301874-51338450 GCF_002837175.3 Physeter macrocephalus | reverse complement strand
CATACAGACTGAAGTAAGTCAGAAAGAGAAAAACAAATACGGTATGCTAACACATATATTTTGAATCTAAAAAAATATACATAGTTCTGGGGCTTCCCTGGTGGCGCAGTGGTTGAGAGTCCGCCTGCCGATGATGCAGACAAAGAGAATGCACTTGAGGACACGGGGATAGATAATGGTAAGCTGGGACGAAGTGAGAGAGTGGCATTGACATATATACACTACCAAATGTAAAACAGATAGCTAGTGGGAAGCAGCCACGTAGTACAGGGAGATCAGCACGGCGCTTTGTGACTACCTAGAGGGGTGGGATAGGGAGGGTGGGAGGGAGACGTAAGAGGGAGGGGATATGGGGATATATGTATACCTCTAGCTGATTTACTTTGTTTTACAGCAGAAACTAACACAAGATTGTAAAGCAATTATACTCCAATAAAGATGTTAAAAATTAAAAATCAAGTTACGAAGTAGTGTTTATAGTGTGACACAATTTTCTTCTCTCAATTTTCTTGTGTTCTTCACTTAAAAGGACACAATTCACAGCTGAAGAATGCATTTGTTTTTTAAAAATAAACATAGTAAAAATTTAGTAGCTGGTAGAATTATATAACTGGAAATCTTCAAATCTTGCAGTAGAAAGAGTGGGGCACCCTACTTCTTGAAAAGACTTCACCTTGAGCAGTTTTCCCTTCTAGAAACCACTTATTTTATGAAGGCTCTTCAAAAGCTCCAGTAAATTAAAAACAAACAGAAAAGAAAGAAGAAACAACTCCAAAACACTTTCAGTTCAAATCTGAAAACATTCCCCCAATTAATCAACCTGCCATTGTAATGAATTTCTTCATGTAAACTTTTGATTGGCTATCCTATCAAGAGTTTTCGCAGAGACTGAGGCTGGCTCCTAACAGCTTCACCCGTGCCTCCTTTTCATAATAATAGAGCTGAGAAATGTTTGCTCCAGGATCACAGTATTGAGTAGGAGACCTCACTCTGCCTCTTCCGCCCTCCTCAAGTTTCCTCTTCAATGGTGGAAGGTAAGGGCAAATGATAGTATAGTTTCATCAAGAGTCCAAAAGAGCCACAGCAGAACCTAAGTTCTCAGACCCATTAAAGTTTGTAAATCATCATTACTCATGTGCCCCAAATAAACAAAGAGTATACTTTCATTTCACAGGTAGGGATTGAATTGACTGCTAAACCTAATATTAGTTCAAATAAAACAACTCTGTATTAAGTTTCAACAATATATAAAGAGCTAGAGAAAAATCTAAATAGAACAGTGTGTGTATTTATTATATAAGAGGAGGGAGGGACTTTCCTGGTGGCACAGTGGTTGGCAGCCTGCCTGCCAATGCAGGGGACAAGAGTTCGATCCCTGGTCCAGGAAGATCCCACATGTCACGGAGCAACTAAGCCTGTGTGCCACAACTACTGAGCCTGCGCTCTGGAGCTCGGGAGCCACAACTACTGAAGCCCGTGCGCCTAGAGCCCATGCTCCGCAGCAAGAGAAGCCACCACAGTGAGAAGCCCGCGCACCACAACAAAGAGCAACCCCTGCACACCACAGTGAAGAGTGGCTTCCACTCACCACAACTAGAGAAAGCCCATGCGCAGCGACAGAGACCCAACGCAGCCAAAAATAAATAAATAAAAAATAAATAAATTTATAGAAAAAAAGAGGAGGGATATTTCTTTTTAAAAGGAAATGGAAAATGAAGGTATGTAGAATATTTTTTAATTGAGAAAGATAAAACAATATATATTCTTAAATACACTATGTATTAGGAGACAGTTACCTGCTGAGAGTGAGAAGGCAGGGCTGGAGTTGAGGTTAAGGATTTCAGGAGAGAGCAAAAAGGTTTAGAATAACTAGAGGTCTAGAATAACTAGAAATATACCAGAGTCCAAAAGGAATTAATACAGGAACTATCAAGTAGCAATGAAGATCCATTTGAGTTTGAATAGCAGAAATCTGAAGAGACCAATCAGCATGGTTTACTACTTTCTCAACCAGTGTTCAGGAACCCAGAAGAGCAAACAATTATATATTGGGGGTAAGTTAATAAGGTCCAAGCTTTTGCAAGGAGCTCTCAAAATACTGTCAAGCAGGGAAAAGACTAGGAAGTTCTGGGGGGATAACATCAACCTAATCCTAGGCTAGGAGTAGACTAAAGTAATTAGTAATTAGGAGAACATAAAGGGATAGTAACTAAACTGCCACTTCTGTAGGAGTAAGGGAGTTGGTGGACACTAAGTAGGTTGTGGTCAAAGTTACAAAGTTTATAGTTTAAGACACTGCAAGAGAGTTTCAGAGATGTTAAGCTCCAGGGTGTCATCTTGGGAGGCTTATGTAGAACCGAAGGTCAGGGGTTTAACAGGGGCTGAGGAACTCTAAAGGTCAGATATCAGAAGGGACATCAACATGAATGTTGACTCATCCAGGATGGTGATGAGGCAGAGAGCTACACTCTGAGAAACCTATTTAATTCATCTAAAATTGGGGTTCTGTGCTGGAGATGTGGTAGGATAGAGTTCATGACAATGGAAATGAGAAAAGACAATATAAATGTAGATTTCAAAAGGGAAGAATATTCAGTGGGGGCAGAAAATATGTGCTCCTTGGTGGCTGATCCCTACTCCTTCCATAAAAGGTTAAAGAAATTTGCCTGGCCTGATATTAAAACTAATGGGTCCAAAAGCCAGGAGAATGAAGAGTACCCATTCATACATTTTCTTTATTTTCCCCCTGTGCTTCTCTTTCCATGGTTCAATAAAAATACTATTAAAATAATGTTATTTCTCAACTAAGAATAATCATAGAAAGAGAAAACATTGTAAAATGCATGTTCAAAATAATGATAACTAAAATTGCAACCATCAGAGTATTAAGTAATTGGTACTATTCCTGGAGAATTAGTCAGATATTGAGGGGGTTCCCTGGTTAGCGCCTACTTTTCAGATCTAGCTCAAACATTATTTTCTCAGAGTAGGCTTTCCTGAACCTCCCACCACCAAGACTTCTTCATAGTAGTAATTATATTGCTCTTTCACATTTGTTTGAACTTTGATGAATGTCCCCACCCCTGCACTGCACTGCAAGTGCCATAAAGCAGTGAATTTGAAATCTCCATTCTATATATTCCCAATGTCTGTCAGATTGCCTATCACACTGAAAACTTCTTTGAGTGAATTAATGAATGGTATGTGTCAAAATTCCCTTAGGACAGTATTCCAGGTTTTAACATTCCAAACCAGGTGTTAACCTTCAAAACCAGGCAGCATGCCAAAGGGATAGATTTGGTACCTCAGACATACAGAATCTGAGAAATGCAATCACAGAAGGAGTGGAAAGGTCAAGGGAGGATCACTGAAATTAGCCACTTAACTGTGTAATATTTAAAATTATTTAATAATATCTTAAAATTTTAAGTACACTTTTATGATGATGGTACTGCTGCACCAAGTAAAGGAAGGAATCACAATGCTAGCCCAGATCTAAATCCCATTTCAGATATAACTACTGTAACCTGGTAGGTCCCTTTGGAGCAGTTGTGAACCTGCCAGGCAAACACATTCTGTCCCTGCCATATTTCCTCTCCCCTAGTCTTGAAGAAATTGATGCTAAAGCCTAGATTGCCAAGACTGAGGGGTCACGAAGCTAATTAATAAGCTTCCTGGGTATGTGCATTTTTATAGTAGTCTTTAGTCTGAGTCAAAGGTGGAATGTTTAAACTAGGATGAATGAAGAGCAGGTGCTGACAAAGGAGGTAATGGGAAGGTATTTTGGAGAGATGCTTCTAGAATTAGTAAATCATCACTGAGTAGATATCTCTGACTTGAGCAATTCAAGAAGTACAATAAAGAAATAACACAGGGCACACAAAGCACCTGACTCCTGCTGTTGTTTTAACTGGTTGTGATCTTCGAATTGTTTAATTGGGTCAGGTTACAATAAGCCCCCAAGGTAAATATAGTTTTATGTATGCAAAGAGCGCTTTAAAGAAAATTATCTAAATTATAGTAATCACCTAGCAACCTAATGTCCTCCCATTTGTCTCTACAGCAGCTTACTAAGTAAGGTCTTAAGGGAATTTAGAATGCTGGGTTCTGAGCTAAATTTTGAATTAATAGTTATTTTGGCTTTAAAATACCACTCCAAATTTAATTACACTAATCATATCTAATGTGTTTATTTACACAAAAATCAGTCAGCCTCTTAAGCTATTTCTTCACTGCTGACATTTGAATCTACTTTTTCATAAGCACTTCTTATTAAGGCTAGCCAATGATAATATCTATCTAAGTCACAAGCCCTGATAATGCAAACTGAAAATTCTTTGGCATGAAGGAGATTCAACAGGTTCACTAGTATTGTTCTCAATGCTGGCATCGTAGTGGCTTCATTGTTTACTTTCTTAAATCATTTAACTTAATTCCACTGTGGTCAGGGAATACAATGAAAGATTTCAATGCTTTGAAATTTGTTCAACTTACTTTATGATGCATCACATGGTCTATTTTGTTAAACATTCATGTGCATTAGATAGAAGATAAATTCTGTCATTGGTGGTTCAGTGTTCTACATAGCTCTGCTAAGTAGTTAAGATCTGTTCAGATCTACTATATCTTTTTTTTTTTTTGTCTGTTGGAAAAATATGTTTTAAAACTAGAACCAATTGATTTCTAAGAAATCATTAGTGGGGGTGAGATAAAGAGAGTACTCAAGGTTGTTTCCAAGATTTTTGGCCTGAGCAATAGGACAAGTGGTAATTAAATGAGGAGGAGAAAGAAAGGAAAAAAGTTATTGCACATGACTTACATCCTCCTGCACATCAGTCGTCACTGTCTCTTCCTCAATCCCCACCCCTCCTCCCCACACCCTGAAGGACTTGATGCCAAATGAATATGCAGAGACAGTAATATAGCTCTGTTATATGATAAGCTAGCAAACAAGAAGTTCCCTAATTTCCCTTTTGCCCCTCTCACAGTGCTTTCCCGTGATGTGGCCTATCACAGAAGCTAATTTTCTATCAGACCCAGGAGAAGGGAGAGGGAGTTGCACGATGACTCATGAAAACCTTCTGACAGAAACATGGTTCATTTTTTTAAATGGAGATGATAAAGTTGCACATAAGCAAATATTTCATTAGTTTATCTGAATGTTGCATATACCATACTTTTCAATCCACGGATGCTGCAAAAGACATTATAATGAAATGTCACTCAGGCTTGTATAAATGTCAAAAAGGTTCAAGGTCATTTCTCTACAAAAATAGCCCTTACAAGGAACTTATTCACACACATGTATAGTTCTTCATTTCTATAGTATTTCAGTGCCTAAACTGGACTCAGAAATATGAGGACCCTCCAACAACAACAAGAAAAATGAATATACGTAAGCATACATAGACAGATATTTGGTAAAATCCTTTGAAAAAGTTACTCGACACCCCAGGTCAGGAGAGGTCAGGATATCATTGGTAATTCAAGGAATCTGTGATGTGCCGCAAACAAAGTGAGGTTGGGAGAAGTAATGGTTGCTTTGTTTTGAGATGGAGCTGATATTTATGATTTCCATTTTATTTTTAAAAAAGCTTTCTAAACTAACATGATGTACTAATCTCTAATAAAAAACAGCCTAATTGCTTCCCTTTTAGATTACAGTCATAAAGGTCTGGTTTTTCTATAAAAACACTGCTCATTCTTAGATTACAGTGTATTCATAAACAGACTCCTGTGTGTTGTTTCATTTATTTTTAGTTAGAGAGAATATAGCATTTACTTGCATGAAACTAAACTCAGGAATTAAAGCTAAATGGATTTAAACTGGGAGACTTTTTTCCCTATAAACAGCAGGAAGACTGTAGCATCTCCACATTAAGGCAAAGAGCAATGAAAAAAATAAATCAAAACAATTTACATAAATATTAGAATTTTATTATTTTGTCCACCCAAAAGCTATATTATTTTCTTGCTTGAGAAAATCAATAACAGAAGTACTTAAGAACTCAAAAACCTCCACCTTGTATTTAGAACATTTGCATTTTTGTGGTGTTATGCCTTCTGAGAGTTAATAATAACATTGGGTCTGGGTACTATCTTGCCTAGGGTTACTTGAGTAAAAGAGTAGAGTCAAAAAGTTCACACAAACATCCCAAACAAACACAGTTCTGAGAAAGGGATCATTCCAATGTAGAACCCTATGAATTTAATACATCATTACAAGTGGTAGCATCACATTTTGTTCACTGGACCTAAGCTCATCAAAGTTCAATTGTATTACAGAATGATGAAAGAAAATGAATAGTAGGCTACATTTGTCCTTAAAATAACTCAAGTAAACTCCCTGAAAATGACTGTCCTTCCTTTTTTTTATATCTTCCTTTTTCTCTCCCCCACTCCACATACACATTCCCCTAAATGAAAGCAATCTTACAGCCAATAGCTTTTTTTTTTTAACATCTTTATTGGAGTATAATTGCTTTACAATGTCGTGTTAGTTTCTGCCATTAGCTTTTTCATGCTCTTAGTCAAAAAGAGTAAACCTTGCCTTGGGTGGTTATGCTAAACAATGGAGCCAAGAGGTAAAAGAAACTGACGTTAGGACAAGAAAATCATTTCAAGTTAAATTAGGCTTTTATATCACAGCTTAACCTGAACATGTTCTAAATTTTTCTCTAAATTTTCTCAGGATTGGGGACTGCTCTCATACAACCTTGTGCAATGCTTTCTAAATTTAACCCCAAAAAGTTATAATTTCAAGGATTATTACTACCATAACTGAATGCTGAGTTTGAAATATATATTATGAATCAAATGTGTAGCCTTTTACTCTTAAAGAAAGAGTCAGAAATTTTAAATAGAACATTTGAAATAATTGAGTAGGGGATGGAGGAAACGAAAAGTTCCACTAAGAATCAGGTGGCAACATATTTATTTTTCCTATTCGTTTTTTTAATAGTTGGAGCTTTCCTGTAAACTACAGAGCAGCCGATGGTTTATGTCATCTAACTCTCTTATACCTAGTTAGCAAAAGGCTCTATTTTCTCTTTTTAGATAAATATGGTTAATAATAATAATAACAATGATAGCTAAGTTTCATTAAAAGCTTACTTTGTCGAGCTCTTTACTTAAATCAACTAAGTTCTCTCAACAAGCTTATAAGGAATACACTACTATTATCCATTTGGCCAAATAAACCAAATTACAAAGAAGTCAGGTAATTCTCCCAAGTTAGTAAGTAGAAAAGCCGAAATTATAATCCAGGCTGACTTTCTCAAGAGCACTCTTAACCTCTCTCCTGTATAGCTCATAACATTAAGCCTATTTCTTTCCTTTGCAATACCCATTAAGCCTAGAATTTTTCTCTTGTCATTCTTTAAACTTTACTTTAAATATGTATCATCCTTTAGTAATTGTAGAAACTCCAGTAAATAAATTGAAGGATAGCTTTTGATGTTGCTGCTTTTTTATTACTAGCTTTGCTTGCCTTTGCCTCCCAGGACTATTTCTTTCAATGTTGCACCATAGTCGTCATTGGCAACATCCGCAAAGATTTATTCCTACTATATGAAAACTTTCATGTATCAAATATAATCTTGTAAGCTCTGTTGAATAAATTAATAAATAAATACAGAGATGTGTTAGTACTAGATTGTGAAGGAAATTACATGTCTTGCCAAACTATCTTTTTGTAGGCAATGGGAGGCATTTGGAATATTTAGTAGGGTAATGACATACTCTGATTTGATGATTAAAAAAATCACAAAGGTGGAGGTTTGGGAAAGAGTTTAGGAAAGAGTGAGACTGGATGCATGGAAATCAGTTAGGAGAATTTTGCTGTTCAATCCAGGCAGGAAATTATGAAGAATGGTCTATAATCATGGTAAGAGGAATTGAGAAGGGTAGATAGAGAATCTACTGAAGAGAACACAACTTGGAGAAAATTAGACTGAAGTCACACATTGATAGTGAAGAGGAAAGAGGCAAAATACCTCTTTAGGACAGAAGTTTTTCCATACAGCTTCGGAACATTTCCTACTTGGGGTTTTCATGCCCAGAAGAAAGCTGGACAAGAAAGAGGAAGTGAGTGCAATCATCCAGAGCTAATTTTTCCTACCATGAACCAAAATTTAGCAGATTAGAAGATAAAAGATAAAATGTTTGGATTTTGAAATTATAGAAAAGGGAACTATATTGATGGAATACCTTGAAACATCATTGCATTATGAAGCTTTACATTATGAAGCATCCAATATGATTCAGCAAATGGAAATTATAGAGTCAAAATATTTTATAGGATAGGAAAGGCTCTCATATATTCTTGGTGGAAATGTTAGTATTTGAAACTGTATATATAGTATAATTCCAATTTTTTAAAATATGTGCATAAAAATATGTAGATGAAATTCTGTGAATATTGACAGGTTCTCTCTGAGTGCTGGGTTTATGGCTGATTTTTCTGTTTTATTTATAAGTATTATCTACATTTTCCAATTTTTAAAATAATTAGTTTGTATTCCTTTTATCTTAGAAAAAACACATGATTTAAAAGAAACAACAAAAAAAAAACCCCATGGATGTAGCTATAGTGTAACAAAATGGTTCTCATGTATTTAAAGTGTTATCATGGGCTTCCCTGGTGGCACAGTGATTTAGAGTCCGCCTGCCGATGCAGGGGATACGGGTTCGTGCCCCGGTCCGGGAGGATCCCACATGCCGCGGAGCGGCTGGTCCCGTGAGCCATGGCCGCTGGGCCTGCGCTTTCGGAGCCTGTGCTCCACAGCGGGAGAGGCCACAACAGTGAGAGGCCCGCGTACAGCAAAAAATAAAATAAAATAAAGTGTTATTATTAGGATAAATCTAAGTAAATATTCTTTAATTCATTGAAAAAGAAACGCATACATTTGGGGAAAAATCTGAATTTCTCGGCTATAAAGGTGATTAATAGCAATTGCAGTTCACTAAGTAATGTTTTGGAATCACTATCCCAAAGGAAATTTAAATGATTTACAACTCCTGCCTATATGCTTTTATTTATATAAAGATGTGTTTTATATTCCAATTTCCTCCTTTAGAAGAATGTTGATATATTGGTGATGGTGTGTTATGCAGAAATTAAAGAAAAGGGAGTTAAGAAATGAGAAATTAGATTCAAGATTCTTTCAACCCTTTTTTACTATTTTCATCCTGAAATGTGGAGAAATGATAACATAAGAAAGTATTAACCTATGTGTTTGTGCAGTAAAATTCACAATTATTCAAAATGTTTTCCTGAATATATACCGTAGTCTCTTTATGACACTTCCCAGTCTCCTAGCATTGAGTTTCAGTCAAAAGTGTTGAGTTTCTGTAATTTTTCTGTTCAACACACACCCACCTCCTCCCCCAAAATCTTTATTTGAACATTATCATGAGTGGCTCAGATTCTGCCTTCTACAAAGACATTGGAATTGAAATACTCTTAAGACTGTCTCATAGCAGACTCTCCCAGGAGGTTCGAAATGTTCAACATTTGTTCCATTTCCCCAATTTTATTGTAAATAAGATCTCATCTTGTTAGGCCATAGTCACCACTTGACTTCCACTGGGAGAGTCAGTAGCTGGTTATGAGCGAGCACCAAGGCAGCTATTTTTAGGTCTTCAAAACACGGACCTTCGGACTAACCTATATCAATCCAATGATTCACAATCGTTTGGTAAGAAAACATGCAAACCTGCTCTCTAACCCTCCCAGATCCTTTCCCCAAATTAAGTCTGCTGTAAGCCCCAACACTACGGCAGCCAACCCCTGAGTAGCTGGCACAAACAGAATGGCCTGATGCATCTCCTTGTTTTGTCTTGTCTTTAGATTGATTTCAGACATAGTTAATACAAATAGGTATATGGGAGCCACTGGTGAGTATTTTTGAAGGTAGAAAGAAATTCTATGAAGGTGATATGATCATATTTAATGAACCTGAACTCTTTAGTAATACGAGAAGATAAACTTACAAGAGGATGAAATGTAGTTACAGACTCCTTGGATATTGGAATTTAAATTTGTAGGTCTGAGAATTTAAAGTTTTAGGCCCTATTAATATAAATAGTAACCAAGAACCAAGGACATGTCTTAGCAACACCAGGGGACCTTATGGGCTCAGAAGTGTGCACTGGAGCCAGCTTGCACTGGCTCAGTGCAAAAATTGTCTCATTTCTTCCTAATTCCACATTCAGCGATGCCACAATAATAGCTAGAAATAGGCCATGGTTGAAGAGGTTAAGTCACAGAAATTATCAAACACTACAGATTAGGACTTTTTTTTTCATGATAGGCAGTTGTTGAGCATTTGCTAGACATAAACAAAGGAGTATAGATTTCAGAATTTTTAATAATGTAATTAGTTGTAAGCATGATCGCACACTCAAAGTCAGTGCTGTATAATGAAAAAAACAATCTACACATGAAGAAGAATATTATATATGGCAGACTGATTAACTGAAGATATACATCATAAACCCTAGGGCAACTACTAAAAAAATTTTTAAGAAGTATCAATAAGTTAATAGTGAAGATAAAATGGAATCATAAGAAAAATGTTCAGTTAACCAAAAAGAAGGCAGAAAAAGAGGATGAAAGAAATGAAGAACAGATGGAACAATAGAAAGCAAGATTGTAGAATTTAATTCAACCATATCAACATTGACAAAATGTGAATGATCTAAACGTGCCAATTAAAAACAGAGATTGTCAGAGTGGAGTTTTAAAAAGTACATGCTATTTATAAGAAATCTCCTTAACATAAAAGCATAGATAGGTTAAAAGTAAAATGATGAAAAAAGATATACCATGCAAACACCAACAAAAGAAAGCTAGGGTGGCTTTAATAATATCACACAAAGTTACTTCAGAACAAAGAATATTATCAATGTTTAAAAGAAAAATTAGATAATAATAAATGGGTCAATTTTCCAAGAAGACCTAAGAATTCTAAATGTGTACATCCCTAATAACAAAACCTCAAAATACACAAAACAAAAACTGATAGTGCTAAAAAGAGAAACAGATAAATCCACAATTACAGTTTGACACTTCAACATTCCTCTCTCAGTAATTGCTAGACCAAAGACAGGAAATCAGTAAAGATACAGGAGACATAAGCAACATTATCAACCAGTATGTCACTATAATATAATATTATTTACATTTATGGAACACTCCATACAACATTTGAGTAAGCATTTCTTTCAAGTGCATGTGGAACATTCAACAAGATAGACAGTATTCTTGGCCATAAAACAAACTTTGCCAAATTTTAAAGAATAGAAATTATTAAAAGTATGCCTTTCAATCATAATAGAATTAAACTAGAAATCAATTTTAAAAAAATATATCTGGGGCTTCCCTGGTGGCGCAGTGGTTGAGAGCCCGCCTGCCGATGCAGGGGACACGGGTTCGTGCCCCGGTCCGGGAACATCCCACATGCAGCGGAGCGGCTGGGCCCCGTGAGCCGTGGCCGCTGAGCCTGCGCGTCCGGAGCCTGTGCTCAGCAACGGGAGAGGCCACGACAGTGAGAGGCCCGCGTACCGCAAAAAAAAAAAAAAAAAAAAAAGAAAGGGCACCTCAACTCTCAAACGGGTTGTGTTTTAAACACCAGCTTGGCAGATGTCTGGAATTTGGAACACGGTTTCCATTACAGCTGGTGGTTAGGGTCCGAGATCAGCCTGCAAAAATATCTAATCCATAATATGGAGGAAATACTACACATTTTTATATATTTTGCAGTGAAAAGCAGTTTAAAAAACGCCAACACTCAGCTGTAAAAAAAATATATATATATATATATATATCTGGAAAATTCCCAAATATTTGGAAGCTAAAGCTGCAATGAATATTCTCATATATTCATCATTGCAACTGAGTTCTATTATTTTCTTAAATACATAATCTTTAAAATATGATGACCCCTTATGATGCAAATGAATTACTATTGTCATATGCAGGGGTTTTTTGTTGTTATTTTTTAGAACTAAATATACCACTTCTCAAAAGGACTCTTGGCAGAATTACAAACCTCAATCTGAAACTGAAATTCAAGAACTTTTCCAACACTATCGCCCATATACCTATGTCCACATGACAACCTCCTAGTCATCTTTTTAGACATAGCTCAAACATCCCCGAGAAGCCTTCTTTGACAATTGTCTGTGCATGCCCACTCCTCATCATCCAGCCAAATTAGACTTTCCTTCTTGCACGTTCCCATAGCTCTCTTCACATACCCCTGGTAACACACCTGGTGTCCTCTGCCTGGTTACCTCTACTTGTCCTTCAAACTTCAGCTGCAGGCTCCATAAAAGCATTCCATGTCCTTCTCCCCTACTTACCTTCACTGGGTTAGACAATTCTCTTACATAAGTCAAAAACACTCAATGATTAGTGTAGGGTTTCTCAAGAGCAGCACTATTGACATTTTTGACCTAATAACTCTGTTGTGCAGGGCTGTCCTGTGCATTGTAGGATGATTAGTAGTATCCTTGGCCTCTACCTACCAGGTGCCAGTAGCACACACACCCCAGATGTGACAATCAAAGATGTCTTCAAGACATTGCCAAGTGTCCTCTGTGGGGCAAAACACTCCCTTATTTGAGAACCACTGATTAAGTGCTACTAATCATACTAATTGTGATCAGTCTGTTTATCTGTTTATTAGTCTATCTTACACTATTGGCAATTCAAAGGAAGAAACTGTATATTTTCTTTCTGAAGCCCAGTTTCTAGCACAGAACCTGGAACCTAATAAATACTTATATTTTGCTGAAGAAAATAAATGAAATTCTATTGCTTTGGAAATTATTTTGTTTATAGATCCATATAGCACCTTTTTTCTTCTTCTCCCTTCTGGATTGGGATCTCCTTGAGGTGAGGACAAAAAACCTTATTTATTCACTTTTATGAATAAAAAGTGAATAATGCACTAAATTTGTCTGATCATTGTTTTATGATTATATCAATCGACAAAAGAATTTCTCATGTAGAAAAGAATGTACTAAAACTGACAGATTATAATCCAGGCTTTCAAGAGTCACTGAGAGAAAGAAGAGGTGCATTTTTTAAAACATATATATGTAAAATGAAGTAAATGGGAGCATAAAACTCTATTCATAATTATAGACAGCTATCTGCAAACTCTTCATAAGTTATTTTAATCAATTTATTTCTACTTTAATAAACTAAATATAATATAACAGGGATGAAAATGACGGAACCAAAACTATAAATTGCTAGAAGGATAGAGAAAGACATGTTCTACCTATTTTAAAATCATTAAAATGCACATAATCAAGAGGGAAGACACTAGATGATTTATGAGCCTATAGAGTGGTCTTTTTAATAATAATCAAGGTAATCATTATTTCCAAGAAGATTATCTAGCATGTAAGAAGCTAGTCATGCACAGAATTATAATTAGACAGAAAATACTTATCTTTTGTGTCTTAATTTTTACCAGGAAATACACTACATTAAAATTAATCGGTTAAAAAATACTGATCTATTACATTGAGTAACTTTTTATTATCTAGCTTGTGTTTTTCAAAAATTATTATTACGTGTGTAGTGATGGATGGTAACTGGACTTATTGGGGTGATTATTTCATAATGTATAAAGATATTGAATCACTATGCTGTACACCTGAAACTAATATAACATTGTATGTTAAGTATAACTTAGTTAAAAATTATTATTAGAAAAGCAGCACATGTGCATTGTAGAAAATTAGAAAAGCGTAATTAAATCAATCCTTCACCACCAGAGACCATCACTAATTAACACCTATATTTCCACTAATTAACACCTATATTTCCAGGTCTTTACACACACACACACACACACACACACACACACACACACCCCTTTGTAGTTACATATCAATATAAAATCGTATTGTACATACTCTTCCTCAACCTACTTTTCTCAGTAAGTAATCTCTACTTTCTCTTTCAGTACCTTTTATCTCTTCTAATACTTATACTATATTCAAAATTCCCCATTTGATCCAAAAATATCACATACAGCTGGTTTGTCCATTCAAATATCAAATGTAGGATCAAACTTTCATTTGGTTTTTATGTCCCTTAAGTTTCTTGTAATAGATTATAATCTCTTTTTCACAATCATGACTTTTTAAAGAACCAGGTCAATTACCTATTGCAGAATATCCCTGGATTTTTCTGGTTTCTTTGCTATGCTACCATTTAACTTGTCAGTCTCTATCCTGCATTTCTTATAAATTGTACATTATATTAGAGGCTTAATAAACCCAATTTAAACATTTTTGCCTAGAATAATTCATAGGCCTTGGTGTGTACTTCATGTGGCTTTATAACTGGCACACAATATCTGATTAACAAACATTAATGACACTATGATTGACTGATTCCTACACTAAGTTATTTTGTTTTCCCCTCCGCTGTACAGATTAAATTTTCCCCTTGTGATTAAAAAATAATGTGTGAGGTTTTCTTTTAACGATTAACCAATGGCCAGTTTTCCCTAAACCATTTACTTAATGATCTTGACACCGATTAATAATCCTTCCCTCAATCTATTAATGTAATTTCTGTGAAATTATTTTTTTCTAATTCTACAGTCCCTTCTATGTCTTACAATGCATTTTTCTGTAAAACAGCATGCTTCCTCAAAAACTGGGACATTTGATTACCCTGTAGGTGAGGATGTAAGCAACAGAAGTACCATAGACACCTGGCGGGAATATTCACACTTCACTTTTGGAAAACAATTTGGCATTATCTAGCCAAGTTGAAGATACACACAATCTATTACCCAGCATTTCCATTTTAGGTATAGCATTTCCCACTTTAGGTATTCTTCACTTAAGATCAGAAACTTATCTTTGTAAATTAGACATTTTAAAAATAAATGCTAATTGAGTCTATTTCTTAATATTTTAAATAAGGAAAATTATAGTGTTTTTATATCAACCAAAAACATCAACCAATTTCCTAAAACATAACTAATTCAGAGTAAAATGCATATAAAGTATTCATTAAATGACTAATATGGTTACTTCAAATAGTTTCTTTGTATGCAGAACATGCTGTATTAGTCTAGGTTCTCCAGAGAAGTAAAACTTGGATATATAATATCCAATTGATGTAATATATCATACATGATTTATTATAAGGAATTGGCTCACGTGATTATGGAGACTGTGAAGTTCCAAGATCTGCAGTTGAACCCAGAAATCTGGTGAAGACCCAATAAAGCCAATGGTGTAGTTTCTGTCCAAGTCCAAGTGTGAAGGCAGGAGAAGACCAATGTTCCAGCTAGAAGATAGGCAGAGAGAGCAAATTCTCCTTTATTCAGCCTTTTGTTCTATTCAGGCTTTCAATGAAATGGATGAGGCTCACCCACATTGGAAAGGGCCACCTGTTTAATTTAGTCTGTCTATTCAAATGTTAATCTCATCCAGAAACTCCCTCACAGATACATCCAGAATAATGTTTAACCAAATATCTGGGCAACGCCTCCAGTCAAGTTGACACATAAAATTAACCATCACATATGTCCTTCAGTGATTCTAGCTACACCTTTCAAAACATTAATACTTAACAATTCTACCTGGATATAACCCAGACTTCCCCTCCCACACACACATTGTTTTGTTTAAAATGTAGTATTGAGTTTACGAGACATAAATACAATTTTTCCATATAAATCAGCTAACAAGTATATTGCAAGGACACTTACATTCTAAAATTTGGATATCAAAGTCCAAGAGGTGTTTCACGAGGGAAACGTTAAAGTATGCCAGTACTACCCTAAAAACATGTAAACATACGCACTAGCATACGTGTGTAAGAATATTTGTAGCAGTGTTATTTATGGTAACCAAAAACTGCAAAGACCTGAATGTCCACTTACAATAGCATGAATGAGTTGTGAAATATGCATACAATGGAAGAGTATATCACTAAGAAAATGGTATGCAAAATGCTATAGTATGGATAACCTTGCAAACACAATATTGAACAAAATAAGAAAGATAAAAATAATTCCAACAGTACGGAGTCTACTCATATTAAGTTCAAAGCAGGCTAAACCAGGCCATTGTTTAGAGATGCACATATAGGTTGTAAAAGCATAAAGGAAAAGAAAGGTATGATTATCACAAAGCCAGAATAGTGGATACTTCCAGAGTGGAGGGATAGAATTATAATTAGGAAGGAAGCCACAAACAAGGTGGGTGTTCTTGGATGTCGCAAAATTTCTATTTTTTGACTTGGGTTATACCAGAGTTTGTTTTATAAGTATTCATTAGACAGTACAGATATATTTTATAAATTCTTCTGTAAGTACATATATTTCATAGTAAGAAAAGAATAAGAGATGAATGGAAAAAGTTAGATTAGGCATTATATAGGAGGTACAATTGCAAGATGCTGCTGGCAGTCACCAACCTCTGCTTGCTGTATCTGACCAAGTGTCAACAAATGTATAATTGAACTGCAGAAGATAAAAGTAAGGACAACTAAAATAAGCTAGAGACAGAAGCATTTGTAAAGGAGCTTGCACTTAGTAAATGCTCAAAAACAACACATTTGTTGGATTGGAACTTGAATGGAAAAAGAAAACTTCCATATATGTAAAAGGCTTAAAGAAACAGTCTAGGGTCTTCCCTGGTGGCTCAGTGGTTGACAATCCACCTGCCAATGCAGGGGACATGGGTTCGAGCCCTGGTCCGGGAAGATCCCACATGCCGCGGAGCAACTAAGCCCATATGCCACAACTACTGAGCCTGCGCCCTAGAGCCTGAGAACCACAACTACTGAGCCTGAGTGTTGCAACTACTGAAGACCGTGCACCTAGAACCCATGCTCCACAACAAGAGAAGCCACCGCAATGAGAAGCCTGCACACCGCAACGAAGAGTAGCCCCTGCTCACCGCGACTAGAGAAAGCCTGCACACAGCAACAAAGACCCAACGCAGCCAAAAAAAAAAAAAACCCAACAGTCTACAAGATTTAAAAATAAAACAAAAACTAAACACCTTCATGGGGACATAACAGGCATTCATAAAATCATAAAATGTAAGAATACTGTGAACATGGCTTTGTGCAATAAATCCTGCAATTTTCAAGACATGAGGATGCCAACGAAATTCAAAAGAAATCATTTGCAATAATTAAAAGAAATTGCATCTTACACAGAAAGCAGTAAATATACAATAAGTCATAATTATTATATGTGCTTAAATTTTGGTATTGACAGAAAAAAATACCAAATAAATAAGCACCTAGACAGAATATTCAGCCTCAGAAGAAAGCGTTCAATCATTTTATGACTGTTTAAAATTCAGTTAAAATAAATGTTTCTCAATGCTTTGACCAGGCTCTGGTACATGAGGCAAAAGTTCAGAAGCATTCCCCTATGACTTCCGATTTCCCATAGCGTGCTGCCCTCTGCAGGGAGAGCTGTGTCACATCTGATCCCACTTTTCCGTGGTAATTTTTGTAAAAATTTCCACTTTTCGTTTTCATGAATGGAATGTGTCTATCTTCCTCCTGAAACACTTCATTTGAAATTACACTCAGTTGTAAACAAGGTAAAGATGGCTATGACATGTTTTCAATTAAACTAAGAAAAAAATCTATTTTTGTATTTACAAAGAAAATCATAAAATGGAGAAAATATATATTATCAACTGTATTGCATTATTCAGTATAAGGAGAAATAAAATCTGAAATATTTTAAAGTAATTTTAAAAACAGGTATTCAAGGCTAGATATATGAGCAATGAAAATGGATTTTTGTTTATATTGGAGTATAATTGATTAACAATGTTGTGTTAGTTTCAGGTGTACAGCAGAGTGATTCAGTTATACATATACATGTATCTATTCTTTTTCAAATTCTTTTCCCATTTAGGTTATTACAGAGTATAGAGTAGATTTCACTGTGCTATAGATTAGGTCCTTGTTGGTTATCTATTTTAAATATAGTAGTGTGTATATGTCAATCCCAAACTCCCAATCTATCCCTCCTCCCCACCCTTCCCCCGGTAACCATAAATTCAATCTCTAAGTCTGTGTGTCTGTTTCTGTTTTGTAAATAAGTTCATTTGTATCATTTTTTTTTAGATTCTGCATATACGTGATATCATATGATATTTGTCTTTGTCTGACTTACTTCACTTACTATGATAATCTCCGGGTACATCCATGTTGCTGCAAATGGCATTATTTCATTCTTCTTAATGGCTGAGTACTATTCCATTGTATATATGTACCACATCTTCTTTATCCATTCATCTGTTGATGGACATTTAGGTTGCTTCCATGTCTTGGCTATTGTAAACAGTGCTGCAATGAACACTGGGGTGCATGTATCCTTTTGAACCATGTTTTTCTCTGGATATATATATGCCCAGGAGTGGGATTGCTGGATCATATGGTAACTCTATTTTTAGTTTCTTAAGGAACCTCCATACTGTTCTCCATAGTGGCTATACCAGTTTACATTCCCACCAACAGTGGGAAAACACCCTTTTCTCCATACCCTCTCCAGCATTTATTGTTTGTAGACTTTTTGATAATGGCCATTCTGACTGGTGTGAGGTGATATCTCATGAGCAATGAAAATGGATTTTAAGATTACATCTTCTTAAATATTTGGCTTAGGGACTTCCCTGGTGGTCCAGTGGGTAAGACTCCACACTCCCAGCGCAGGGGGCCCGGGTTCAATCCCTGGTCAGGGAACTAGATCCCACATGCATGCGAAAACTAAGAGTCCACATGCTGCAACTAAGAAGCCTGCATGCCGCAGCCAAGAAGTCCACATACCGCAAGTAAGATCCCACGTGCTGCAACTAAGACCTGGAGCAGCCAAAATAAATAATTAAATAAACAAATATTTTTAAAAAATATTTGGCTTAAATTGCTATTCTATAATTAAACAGCCATCATAAGAAAGAGGTTTCTTATTTCAATGATGCTTCCATCACTCAAAACCAGTTTTGAACTGTTTACATAAAACTGCCTTTAAAATTGTTTAAAAGAAACAAGAAAATCAGACTAATTATTTTATAATTTTTTTTTGCTAATAATATTACCAAATTTCATCATCAGCATTACTTAGAAACTCAATTTTGAATGTCATTCTTATTTTAGAGCAGATATGATTTTTGGAACTAAAGATTTTCCACCACCAAGGGTATTTGAAAGAATATGATGAATGAGTCTAAGAAGTTTTGAAAAAGGAATTCCGATATATATATATATTGGAAGGGAAAACAATCATTTATATGTAAACTGTCGGGTGTCAGCTTCTGCCTAGAATGTAGAAAGTTGCAAAAGAATGTCATTCCTACCCTAGCAATAATAACAATCCAGATAACCCATAAAATCATAATTTATTAAAAAGTCATCAGAGAGCTAAGGATGGAGAAAAATATCTAAGAATTAAAATCCAGAAAGTTACATACCTCTCTTGGAGGCAAAGCAACCCAATAGCTTCTTTCATCCTTGGTGAAGCAGTGGAAACGGAGAAAGCTGTCAGAGCAAGAAGAAAGGTAAGAAGAAAACTGGGATAACTCAAGAATTAAACTTCTGAAATTTTAACAAATTTTTGTAGACTAAGTGTGAGCTGGCATGATGCTTTAAAATCCTTAGAACACGAGTACAGCCGCCTACAACACTTCATAGCCTTCACAGAGTAGTCGTGAGAAATATTGGGGCTAGAGTAGGAATGCTTAAAAAACTTTCAAACACTCAGGCTTTACATAGATACAAGGCAGCAGGCACCAAGCTTTGGTGAAGAGGGGCAAGAATACTGAGAGAGACCTGCTCTACCAAGGTACAGTGTGCAGGACCTCATGAACTCTGAGGGCAGGAAAGGAGGACTGAGACAAGCTCTATAAGTTCTCCAGGCTGTACACTGAGTAAGAGCAAGGATAATTTATGACAGAGAGGGGCAGGGAAGCCGAGAGAGATTCTTCCCTGAGGTGTAAGCATAGGGGGTTTCTTGAAGTCTGAAGGCAGCATAGGAAAAACTGAACTGAACTCTTTAGGTACATGAGGTCTTCAATGGGTACAAAGCAATGACTGATTTTGGCTGGTGCAGAGGCAAGAGAGCTGAGAGATAATGGTTGTATGGCTGAAATCTAAAGCATAAAGATAAAATCTTAAAAGGAGAGAAGATATATTACATACAATGAACAATGATGAGAATGATGGTTGACTTATGAGAAAAAACAATAAAGGGGATAAGCAATTAAATAACATCTTTAAAGTACTTAAAGAAAAACTGTTAATCTATAATTTTATATCCGGTAAAAATGTCCTTTTAACATGAAGTCAAAATAAAGGCATTTGGAAGCAGGCAAAAACTAAAAGGATTCATCTCATCTCTGGCAGACCTGCACTGTAAGAAATATTAAATACTAATGCTCTGGGTTTTTTTCAGTCATTTTAATGTGCTTTGTTTGTATAGCTTCAATTACTATGTCTTCAAGTTCAATAATAATTTCTTCTCCAATGTCTACTCCATCATTAATCCCACCCGGTATGTTTTTTGTTGTTGTTGTTGTTGTTTTTTGCAGTACACGGGCCTCTCACTGTTGTGGCCTCTCCCGTTGCGGAGCACAGGCTCCGGACGCACAGGCTCAGCGGCCATGGCTCACGGGCCTAGCCGCTCCGCGGCATGTGGGATCCTCCCGGACCGGGGCACAAACCCGTGTCCCCTGCATCGGCAGGCGGACTCTCAACCACTGCGCCACCAGGGGAGCCCCCACCCGGTATGTTTTTCATTTCACACATTGCAGTTTTAATCCATGGAAGTCCAGTTTGAGTCTTTTTAACATTTTCTGTCTTTACTTAACCTGTGCAGTATTTACTCCAGCTTCTTAAACTTAGGGAATATAGTTATAATAACTGTTTACTGTTCTCATTTACTATCTTCTGTGTCCCATCTGGATTGGTTTTGATTATTTTTCTCCTTCTTATGGATCACAGTATCTTTCTTCTTTGCATGCTGATAATTTTTTATTGGACATTACTAATTTTATCTTGTTGAATGCTGTGTATTTTTGAATTCCTATAAATATTATTGAGCTTTATTCTGTGATATTGTTGTTATTTAGGAACAGTTTGAGCCATTCAGCTCTTCCTTACAAGCATTGTTAGGAGGAACCAGAGCAGCATTTAGTTTAGGAATGATTTTGCTGCCGCTGAGGCAAAACACTTCTGAGTACTCTACCCAACATTCCACAAATTATGAGGTTTTCCATTTTGGCTGGTGCCCTCTGTAAACACTGGGTATTATTCCCTCTAATCCTTTCTGCATTCAGCAGTTTCCTCACCCTCAGGCAGTTATCAGTACTCAGCTGAAGACTCATGGAGGACTCTGAAGATCTCCAGAGATCTCTCTCCCTGTCTCTGAACAGCTCTTTCCTCTGTTACGCTCTTTCCTCTGAGCTCTTGGTTCCTTGGTCTCCCCAGACTTCCAGCTTCACCTTTGCAACTTAGGGAGACATCCATGCTTTGGGATCTCTCTCCCCTTGGCCTGGGAAATCTGCAGGCAATAAGCTGGGACAATTATAGGTCTCATCTCATCTGTTCATATAGCGAAGGGAATCACTACCCTTTACTGCCCAATGTCTTAAAAACTGTTCTTTCATGTATTTTATCCAGTTTTTTGTTGTTTAGGCAGGAAAATAAATTATGTTCCTCTGAATTTACTCTCCATCTTGATTCGAAACAGAAATCTTTGCATCATGCTTTTTAAAAATATTTTAAGTCTATGTAGTCTGCACATATGACTGAAAGGCTGATTTTTCCTTTCAGACTCACTCAAGTAGGAATACTCTAGGTCCTGTATGATATCAAATTTAGAATATAACATAAATAGTAAGTGTGGACTTTGAAGTGGGCAAAGCAATCCAAAAGCAGGAACACGCACACACAAAAAAGAAAAGGCATACAAAAAGGCATTGACCCTATGATATTTACCCCTATTTACCGACTTTCTCCTCCTTTTTAAAATTCTTCTCTGACACTACTTACCTTTAGGACCAGATGGTCCTGTATTCCCTATGATTACTTTCTGCTCTGGAGAGGAAGTAACATAGGATGTCTAAAAACTCTTTTAGTTGCCAAAAAATTTCGCAAGTTTGCACACTCTGTTTTGTCTAGGTAATGTAGCCTTGCCTGTTTTCTCTAGAATTTCTCTAGAAGTGAAGAAACATAAACATATGCAACTCACACCACACGTTTATCAATTTTATACTAAGTTAGTTTCTGTGTTTTAGCTTTCATCCAGAAATGTAATTTAAGAATTTAAGTAATTGAGATTAATCCATGATGTCTCTTTTTTGGATATCCCTCAGATTTCAGACAAACATATTTGTCACAATCAAAGATATGAAGTGATTAAAATAAAAAGTAATATCCTGTCTTCCGAAGTACACTGAGAAAAGGTAACATTGGGACTTCCCTGGCAGTTCAGTGGTTAAGACTCTGTGCTTCCACTGCAGGGGGCACAGGTTTGATCCCCGGTTGGGGAACTAAGATCCCGCATGCCGTGTGGCGTGGCCTAAAAAAAAAGGCAACATGAGTGGTTTATAAATGCTTCTATTATTTGCAGTATTGAGAACAGGCCAACAGCTGGTGTTCAAATAACTAAAGCCTTTTACTGAAAATTCAGAATAGAGGGATTGGATAGATGTGGATGATGCATCATGATTATATGATTCAGTGCTTTGCTCAGGGATTGATGCTTTAAGGAGAGTGGTTATACAGCCCCAATTACTAAGCGTCTTAATTTGAAATTCATATATGAGAGAGAAAAGAGAGAGAGAGAGGTGGATAGAGCAGGAGGGAGAAGAAGAGGGGAGAAGGAAAGGAGAGTGAGGGGGAGAGGGATAGAAAGAGAATTTATGAACATGTGTAATACAGGATTTAGGTAGCACAGTACCTTTATCCTGCTTGAACCCTATCCTAGGTATATTAACCTACCTCATTTCTTTCCCCTTGCTTCTTGCTGTATATTTTCAATTGATTCAACTAACTGCATGATTAAATTATCTTGATTTGGTCTGTGAGCCCTTCTGTTCTATTACGTCTGGGAGAGCCTGCCTAGTAGAGTACTTGGAGACTACCATACATCAAGTTATTTCTTACCATGATGATGATTTACTTTGAAACAAATTTGATAAGATTCAAGTTTAATCCCATAATAAAGTCACTTTATTTCACTTGCCTCCCAATATTTCCAAAGAGAAAGAGAAGTAGAATTACAGAGGGCAAGTCTAAATAACGCAAATGCCTTGTGTTATGCAGAGGAACATCATCCTTCATGTGTCAAAGCTGAACAAAAATTGAACACCTCTGAACTAGAAAACTAGCACTCTAAGTGCAAAGCTCCCATATCCTCTACACTTAAATTGATATTTCTTTCTGTATCCAAATCTTCAGGTTTATTTTTTTGCTCTTTAATAAAGATACTAGATCACATTGGAAGTTGAGGTAGGGAAGTCACATAGGGAAAATGCATCATTTAGCTTCATTCAGTTCCATTTTCAGTTTCAACAATAGTCACTCCCAAAGCTAGTAAGAAAATCCTACACTCACTTTACCTTCTCAGCTCCCACTGGCCCATCCAATTTCCCCACATTCTCCTATCATCTTCCTATTTGAACACTCTAAGTATACTGTGCTCTGTGTTGAAAATTTTTAGCAACCTAGGATATGCTAGCATCATTATATAAAAAGCATAGCTGCCAGTGCTACATAAATTGAGAACAAGCAAAGCAGTGCTCTTTTACTTCATTAGCATTCAGTTTGCAGCACTAGACTCCTAATTAAGAGATTCATAAGTATTCATATTCATTCAGGCTATTCTACTTTTTATTTGCTAATTTGGTTAGAAACATTTAGACACATTAACTGTTCTTCCAGTCAAAATAAATACTTGCTGTGTTTGTGGATAAGCCAACTGATGACTGTCCTTTCTTGAAAGCAAAATATAAAACATGTTTTTTCCCATTTTCAATTTTCCTTTATTGCTTTATGTAAATCATTACATTTGGATGAAGGAAAGTAATTCTTCTAAGAGTGAACTTTTGAATTGCTATTGTTAGCTTCTTCCAATAGTAATAATGTCCTCAAGTTATGCTGGTAAATACAGTATAGGAAACAATGAACCTGAGAAGTTAGTTTCTTTGATAAAGAGAGTGATCAGATGCAGGAAGGGGTGACTTGAAGTTTTACCACCTGAGTAGTGGTTGAAGGATCAATGGATAATTATTCCAGAGAAAAGGTTTTATGGGCTGCGAAACAGTTTTTGTTTGAACATAAGAGAGAAATTTGATTTATTCTACATTGCCTCAGAAGACACAACTAGAATTGATATATGAAAATTATAAGGAGGAAATTGCAGCTCAAAAAAAGAAGACCTACTTAACGATTACATTTTAAACTGATCTGATTTTAGAATCCCACAGGATAATGGGGTCATCTAAATTAGAATCTCCATACACCTTCTGAATATCATACAAATCAGAGAGAATAAATAAAACCACAATAACCCATGTTTACAGCATGACTAAAACAGAATAATACTTCAATTTACAAGTAACTAGGGAAATAAACATTCAGAAGCAAGCAGAGCCACCTCTGGAGCCCACTGTAGCACAGCAAGAGGGCACTTGAGGTGTGGAATACAGATATAATTATTTTCCAAAAGATAGAGTCCCACCCTTAGAGCATAAATGCTGAGAACAAGTCTGACACCTGGATATCAGAGTACTGGCTGTGTGGAATTGAGAGGGAGAGCCTTGAAATTGTTTGCAATTAGAGGTGGGAGTTGTACCCCTTCTTGAAAAGAGTGGGAAAGACTTGGAAAGGATTCATCTGGATTTGAGGGTGAAAGAAAAGAAGGAAATAAGCGGTAAAAATTAAAAGTTCTACATTAACATAAAACAGAAACATCAGAAGCCTTCATTATTCTCTCTCCTTTGCCACCCAAAGAATGTGGATATTCATGAAATAAGCTGCACTTCATCATGCCAACAGAAGAGGGCTCTCTTGAGCTAAGAAATCTAATTTGCCACCAAACTCATCCTTTTCTACACACAACGGTTAATGCTGGCCTAGAAAAATGTAAGATATTCCTAAAATTAACGGAATATAGAAGATAACATCTATATTAAAAGTATTGTAATAGAAAACAAAAAAAATGAAAATCAAAACATTTCAGACGATGAAAATTATTCCCCAAAAACAACCACAAAGCACAGAAAAACTGTAATAAAATATGCCAGACAAAATTAATTATCTTTAAACAAGCATTTGCAGGTGTGAAAAAAACCTCAAAGAATATATTTAAAAGTTCAAAATAGAAATGAACATAAAGTTAGGAAGATGTAAAATGTGAGTTAACAACACAGGGGAAAAAAATGAAGATAAAGAAAAAAAATCATCCTTCCTTGCATGATAACCAAGGAAGAACACCTTAGACTGAGAATATAATGAGGGACATAAGCAAAAATTAAAACAGATAAAATAGTGAAAATGAAATAAAGAGAGAAGTAAAAATGGTCAGTAAAAAAGTGACAGAGAAGGTAGGGGGAATAAAATCTAAGTAAGGAAATGGGCATTAACAAAGGTATTAGTACAGAGCTTCCCTGGTGGCACAGTGGTTGAGAGTCCACCTGCCGATGCAGGGGATACGGGTTCGTGCCCCGGTCCAGGAAGATCCCACATGCTGCGGAGCGGCTGGGCCCATGAGCCATGGTCACTGAGCCTGCGCATCCGGAGCCTGTGCTCCGCAACGGGAGAGGCCGCAACAGTGAGAGGCCCGCATACAGCGAAAAAAAAAAAAAAAAAGGTATTAGTACAAAGATAACCATTAGAACAAAAATCAAAATATAGAACATATAAAATATATAATATTTTATATATGACATGTAATATTAAAAATATCTAGAGAACATACCAAAATAGAAGAAAAAGAAATACACAAAGAGATTACAAAAAAAGGAAACTACAGTTTCAAATTTTCAATATCTGCAAATCAATCAATGTGATACACCATATTACCAAATTGAAGAATAAAAATCATATGATCATCTCAACAGATGCAGAAAAAGCACTGACAAAATTCAACATTCATTTATGATAAAAACTCTCCAGAAGGTGGGAATAGAGGGAACATACCTCAACATAATAAATGCCATAGATGACAAACCCACAGCTAACGTCATACTCAACAGGGAAAGCTGAAAGTATTCCCTCTAAGATCAGGCACAAGAGAAGAATGCCCAGTCTTGCAACTTTTATTCAACACAGTATTGGAAGTCCTAGACACAGCAGTCAGACAAGAAAAAGAAATAAAAGGAATCCAAATTGGAAAGGAAGAAGTAAAACTGTCACTGTTTGCAGATGACATGATACAACAGGTAGAAAATCCTAAAGATGCTACCAAAAATCTACTAGAGCTCATCACTGAATTCAGTAAATTGCAGGATGCAAAATTAACACACAGAAATCTGTTATATATATCTATACACTAACAACAAACTATCAGAAAGAGAAATTAAGGAAACAATCCCATTCATCATCACATCAAAAAGAATAAAACACTTAGGAATAAACCTACCTAAGGAGGTAAAAGACCTATACTCAAAAACCTATAAGATGCTAATAAAAGAAATCAAAGATGACACAAACAGATAGAAAGATATACTGTGTTCTTGGATTGGAAGAATTAATATTGTGAAAATAACCATACTACCCAAGGCAATATACAGAGTCAATGCAATTCCTATCAAAATATCAAAGGCATTTTTCACAGAACTAGAACAAATAATTTTAAAATTTGTATGGAAACACAAAAGACCCCAAATAGCCAAAACAATCTTAAGAAAGAAGAATGGAGCTGGAGGAATCACGCTCCCTGACTTCAGACTATATTATGAAGATACAGTAATCAAAACAGCATGGTATGGGCACAAAAACAGACACATAGGTCAATGGAACAGAATAGCCAGCCCAGAAATAAACCCACACACCTATGGTCAATTAATCTATGACGAAGGAGGCAAGAATATACAATGGAGAAAAGACAGTCTCTTCAATAAGCAGTGCTGGGAAAACTGGACAGCTACATGTAAAAGAATGAAATTAGAACGTTCTCTAATGCCATATACAAAAATAAACTCAGGACTTCCCTGGTGGCTCAGTGGTTAAGAATCCACCTGCCAATGCAGGGGACATGGGTTCAATTCCTGGTCCAGGAAGACCCCACATGCCGTGGAGCAACTAAGCCTGTGAGCCACAACTACTAAGCCTGCGCTCTAGAGCCTGCGAGCCACAACCACTGAGCCTGCGTGCCACAACTACTGAAGTCCGCGCACCTAGAGACCATGCTCCACAACAAGAGAAGCCACCACAATGAGAAGCCCGCACACTGCAATCAAGAGTGGTCCCCACTCGCCACAACTAGAGAAAGCCCGCACGCAGCAACAAAGACCCAACACAGCCAAAAATAAATTAAAAATAGTAATAAAATAAACTCAACATGGATCAAAGACCTAAATGTAAGACCAGAAACCATAAAACTTCTAAAGGAAAACACAGGCAAACACTCTTTGATATACATTGTAGCAATATTTTTGGATCTATCTCCTAAAGCAAACGATAAAAGCAAAAATAAACACATGGGGCTAAATTAAACTTAAAAGCTTTTGCACATAAAAGGAAACCATAAACAAAATGAAAAGACAAGCTACTAAATGAGAGAAAATATTTGCAAATGATATGACTGATAAGGCACTGATATCCAACATATATAAACAGCTCATATAACTCAACATCCAAAAAAACAAAACAACCCAATTAAAAAATGGGCAGAAAAACTGAATAGACATTTTTCCAAAAGGAAATGCAGATGGCCAACAGGCACACGGAAAGAAGCTCAATGTTGCTAATCCTTAGGGAAATGCAAATCAAAACCACAATGAGATATCATCTCTCACCTGTGAAAATGGCTATCATCAAAAAGAACACAAATAACAAATGTTGGCAAGGGTGTGGAGAAAAGTGAAGCCTCATACAATGTTGGTAGGAATGTAAATTGGTGCAGCCACTGTGGAAAACAGTATGGAGGTTTCTCAAAAGACTAAAAATACAACTACCATATGACCCAGCAATTCCACTCCTAAGTATATATCAAAAAAAACCCTAGGGCTTCACTGGTGGCGCAGTGGTTGAGAATCCGCCTGCCGATGCAGGGGACACGGGTTCATGCCCCGGTCCGGGAAGATCCCACATGCCGTGGAGCAGCTGGGCCCGTGAGCCATGGCCACTGAGCCTGTGCATCCAGAGCCTGTGCTCCGCAACGGGAGAGGTCACAACAGTGAGAGGCCCGCGTACTACACACACACACACACACACACACACAAACAAACCTCAGAAACACTTATTTGAAAAGATACATACACCCCAATATTCTTGGCAGCATTATTTACAATTGCCAAGATATGGAAGCAATCTAAGAGTCCATCAACAGATGAATGGATAAAGAAGATGTGGTATATATATACAATGGAATACTACTCAGTCATAAAAAAGAATGAAATTTTGCCATTTGCAGCAATGTGGATGGACTTGGAGGGTATTATGCTAAGTGAAATAAGACAGAAAAAGACAAATACTGTATGTTATCACTTATATGTGGAATCTAAAGAGACAACAAACTAGTGAATATAACAAAAAAGAAGCAGACTGGCAGATAAAGAGAACAAACTACTGGTTACCATTGGGGAGAGGGAAGGGAGAGGGGCAAAATAGGGGTAGGGGGATTAAGAGGTACAAACTACTATGTATAAAATAAGCCACAAGGACATGTTGAACACCACAGGGAATACAGTCAATATTTTATAATAACTATAAATGGAGTATGACCTTTAAAAATTGTGGGGCTTCCCTAGTGGCGCAGTGGTTGCGCGTCCGCCTGCCGATGCAGGGGAACCGGGTTCGCGCCCCGGTCTGGGAGGATCCCACATGCCGCGGAGCGGCTGGGCCTGTGAGCCATGGCCCCTGGGCCTGCACGTCCGGAGCCTGTGCTCGGCAACGGGAGAGGGCGCAGCAGAGGGAGGCCCGCATAGCACAAAAAAAAAAAAAAAAAAAATTGTGAAGCACTGTATTGTACACCTATAACATATAATATTGTACATCAACTATACTAAAATAAATATATCAATTTTTAAAAAGAAATATAATAAATATATAATACATAGTAAATAGTACTTAAAATAATATGTAATAATCATATCAATCAATAAAAATGGACTTAACTGACCTATTAAATAAAAAAACATTTTCTAATTGGCTCATGTAGCAAAACCCAACTGCGAAACAAACGCAACTGTTAAATAAACAGACTCATTTAAAACAAAGTGACTCAGAAAAGCTGGACCAGGTAAATACAAGTAAATAAAAAATCCTGATATTCCATAAGGGAGACTTTAGGGTTAAAAATATTAATTGAGACAAAGAGTTTACTAGATAATACTGAAGGATCCAATTCACAGTAAAGAAAAAATGGCTATGAATATATTTTCACCAAATAATGCAGTAACTTCCTTAATAAAGCAAGCAGAAATAGAAAGAATACAGTAATAACAGGTGACTTCAATACTTCACTCTCTCTCAAAAAAGATTGAAAGAACAAAAAAAAATTAAGTAAAGATATATACAACACAAATAATGTAATCAATAAAGTAGCTCTTACTGACACCTATCAAAAAGAACACACCTTCTCAAATGTACATGACACATTCAGTAAATCTGACCATCTATGAGGTCATCACAAAACCTCTGTAAGTTTCACAAAGTAAAATTAATACCACATTCTCTGATTATAAAACAATTAGAAATTAATTAAAACAGAAAACAAAAAGACTCTTCAATGAAAAATTTTAAACTTTCTATTAAACAGTTCTTTGGAAAAGAAAATAAAAATAAAAATTTCAGAATTTCTAAAGAATCATGGTATAAAAACACCACATTAAACAATCTATGGAATACAATAAAAGCAGTGATAAAAATAATCAAATTCCTAAGAAAGAAAGTAGAGGAGAGAAGGGAAAAATAACAGCAGGCATTAATGAGGTATAAAAGAGAAGAGCACAAAATCAAAACTCTAGTTCTTGAAAAATAAGTAGTAATATAGACAAAGGAGACAGCACACAAATACAAAATAAGAAATGATCAAGAGGAATTAATCACTGAAACAGGATCTATTTAAAAATCATAAGTAGTTTCCAAATATCTATGCAAATAAATGGGAAAACGTAGATGCAATAAATAATTTCTTAGGAAAAACTTGTCCCTAGAGATAGATTAAGCAATTTCCATAGAATAGAGAAAGTCATCAAAGAACTATCCTGTAATAAAGGAATAAGAACCAGATGTTTTCAGAGAATAAATTCTACCAAAATTTTAAAAAACACATGTTCCCAATATTACCTAAACTGTTTCAGAGAATGGAAAAAAGAAGAAAAACTTTATAATCATTTTTATAAAGAAAGTGTAACACTAATACCTCAACCTGATAAAGATATCACACTTTCAAAAATTCTTATGAATTCACATACATTCATACTAAAATTTTTTAAGCAAATATTAGCAAAAGATTTTAACACTACATGAAAATAATACAATATGAGGCAAGAGAGATTTATCCCAGAAGTGTCAGAATGGTTCAGTATTAATCTAACATATTTCACCCTATTAAAAATTTAAGGAGAAATACCATGATTATCACCATAGGTGTTAAAAAGACCTCTGATGAAATTTGTCACCCATCCCTCATTTTAAAAAAGCACTTAGTAAGATAGTATTTAATGCATACTTCCTTAACGTGATTACTAAACCATCACTCCTAAAGCCAATATGTTACAATATTGTGGGAAACCTCTGACTAGAGGCATTTCCACCAGGATGAGGAACAAGGCAAGAAAGGAGGTTCACTGTCTCACTACTCTTTAACATACTACAGGTATTAGCAAAGCAAAATCACATAGAAGATTAAACACTGTAAAATAAGAAGTAAAAACTCCCTATTTGCAGATGATGCCTTTATATCTAGAAAATCAAAGGAATCAAAAAAACTAAATCAAACCATAAAGTAGGATATAAATTTAATACACAAAAATCAATAACTTTCACATATACAAATAATAACTAGAATATAGAACTTTAAGGGAAAACTCCATTTATAATAGGAACAATAAAGATAAAATTCTTAAAAATAAACTTAACAAAAATTGTGCAAAATATATGTATATAAGGAAAACTTGAAAACTCTTCTGTTTTGAATAAACGGAAGCACATACATTGTCTTGGGTGGGACGACTCAACATCCTAACTACGTAATTTCTCTCCAAGTTATTATATATATGTGTAATATATGCCTGGGTATACATAGCATTTCCAATAAAAAATACAAATTTTTAAATAAGTTGACATTATAGGTCATATTGAAAAATAAATATTTAAGAATATATTAGAAAACCTTTCAAAAGAGGAATGATGGAGGACAAGCTCTATCAGATATTCAAAAATGTTAAAACCCCTCTATAAGTGTAACAGTGTGGCATTAGAGCAGGAACACAGAAACAGAAAAGCAAGGCTAAACTAGATTACATGGACAAATTTAGTGTCTAATAAGATGGTATCTCAAAACACTGGGGGGAATATGGTCACTTTTAATAAATTACAGTTGGCCCTTGAACAACACAGATTGGAATTGTAAGGATCCACTTATATGCAGATTTTTTTTTCAAAAGTATTTACTACTACTATATGGAAGTGGAATCATGGATACTGGAGGAATAGTGTATACAGAGAGCTGACTATAAGTAATACATGGATTTTTGACTGCATGGATGGTCAGCACCCCATCCCCCATGCTGTTCAAGGGTCAACTGTATGATGAAACAATCAAATATTCACTTGGAGAAAGACAAAACTGAATTCACACTTCACAATATACCTGAATACACTCCAAATGGATCCAAGATTTATGCGTAATATATGAAACCACACAAGTATATACAAGTAGAAACATGGGTAAATTCCCGTATAACCTGGGTGTTGGTAAAGAATTTCTAACTATTACCAAAATATATATATAACAAAAGAAAATGTTAATAAATTAGACTACATTTTTTGAAAGCTTTGCACATCCAAAATACAATAAGTAAAGTCAGAAGACAAGTGGTAAACAGGGGAAAAAATACTTCCAACATACACCATAGACATAGATTTGTCTCCCTGATACACCCAGCCCTTTAAATTTTGAGGGGAAAAAAGAACAATTTGATATAAAAGTGGGCAAAAGGCATGAACAGAAAGCTCAAAGGAGAAAAAATTCATATGGTTCTAATAATGTTCATAAAAATAACCTCGAAAAATCAGGCTGAAATAATACTAGTCCATACAATGTAGCAAATGATTTATTACCAGTTACTACTTTCTATTTCATTTAGTAAATTATTAGTCTAGATTTCTAACTCAATAGTATATTATTTTAAAAAGAAGCAGACTCACAGATATAGAGAACAAACTAGGGTTACCAATGGGGAGAGGAAAGGGGGGAGGAGCATAATAGGGGTAGCAGCTTAAGAGGGTCTTAAGAGATACAAACTATTAGGTTTAAAATAGAAATTTTAGTTAAAATAGAAATTTGGCGAAGGAATATTTAATTTATTTAAAACTTTTAAGAACCCTATGAGGTAGGTACTACTATTATTTATCTTCATTTTAAATTAGGGAAACTCAGGCACATAGAAGATAAGAATCTTGCCCAAGATCATAAAATAATAAAGTTAAGATTTGAACCCAGACCAATCTGGTTTTAGGGTCTTTGCACACAATAACTTCGTTATGCTACTTCTAACAACTTCTTATACAGATGTGTAGAAAGAATAAGCAGCTAGAAATTTTTAAACACAGGAAATTTAATTTGATGAGACTGGGAGCAAGAATCAGATCTCGTATGTTATGCAAATTTGCTTAGGACTTATTCCAAGGATCAAAGAATATGAAGGTAAACACAACCCCATCAAAAGAAAAAAAACAGTAAAAAGTCATCATACTATATAGTAAAAATGAAATAATGATGAAAATCATGAGGAAAATGAGACTATGTGACAACTTTTCACATATATAATAATAATTAAGTTCAGATAATGGGTGTAGACATAATGTTAAAAATGTTTTAACAAATGAACATTGTAATATAGGAGATCATAGATGATAAGGTGTTTAAAAGACAGTGTAAAAACCACTAAAAGTTTTGTTTTCAGATAGAAGGTAGGTCACAAAAGATTGTTATTGCAGCAAGAAAACACAGGATAAAATGAAAATTATACTTTAAGCCAGCAAAGAGTAGGAGATACAAAGAGATCTAAATAAACTAAATTCCAAAGAGAATCAGGCTATTTTAGTGATCAAAGAGCTACAATGCTTTTATGGGACCAATTGCCTATTCTGGGTATCTGTGGATAGAATAGCAGCTCTGTCATAGGAAGAGAGATTTTGCTGGGATGAGAAAAATACCACTGAAGCTTTTAATTACAAAATGACTGGCACAACATATTGTAAATGAAGGAACTCCAAATGTGAAAACAGGTTGTTGAGCCCACCAATTCTCCCTCACAGGAATTTTGGCAAGAGACAAAGAGGGCAGAAAAATGTCTCACATTTTTGTTCAGTGCTTAGGTTTCAGGATCCTGCTGGAATTACATCTAGAGATGAACTGAAACTGACTATATAGGCAACCCAACCCCTTTCCAGATGATAACTATAATAAGATCAGCTCCTTGGTGGTAGCATAACATATTGGGGATTGGCATAAAAGGAAACAAGAGATACGATCTGATTTATAAAAGAGGTAAGTTAAATAAAGATATGGTCCAGCTCCAAGTCAACCTAGCTGACTGATGAAAAAAGAAAGGATGGCTGAACTTGCCTGAAAAACAAAAGACAAAATAAAAAGTATTATCTACTTCACAATCTACTGTTCTCTTAAGGAAAAATTCCCTGTGTATAATTTTTAAAAACAGGAGACACATAGAGACTTCCCTGGTGGTCCAGTGGGTAAGACTCTGTGCTCCCAGTGCAGGGGGTCTGGGTTCAATCCATGGTTGGGGAACTAGACCCCACATGCATGTCGCAGTTAAAAGTTCGCACGCCACAACTAGGAAGTCCGCATGCCGCAACTAAGACCCGGTGCAGCCAAAATAAATAAAAAAATAATTATAATAAATAAATATTTTTTTAAAATAGGAGACATATAAAGAAATAGGAAAAATATGGCCCCAAATCAAGAGAATATATAGTCAATAGAGGTATGGTATGCTCACAAATGACCTAAGTTGAAATTAGTTTAAAATGATTATTTAAAAGTGTTTAAAATGATTATTTAAAAGTATTTAAATATGTTAAAGAATGTAGTGGAAAAGACAGAATGAATGAAGAGACAGAGAGTTTTAGCAGAAAAAGGGAAGCTCTAAAAAAGTGAAAATTTTAGAACTAAAAAATATGATTAAATTTTTAAAAAATGAATGGATATAATAAGAAACTAGACAGAACAGAAAAAAATCACAAGCTGCATGGTGTGGCCAAAAAATAAATAATGTGGGACAAAATATCAAATGATCTAATATACGTGTAACTGGGAGTTCCAGAAGCTGTGGAGAGAAAGAACTGCACAGCGGAAATATTTAAATATATTGGCTAAAGATTTTCCAAAACTGATGGCATATGGTCAGTTAGAGATCCAAGAGTTTCAGTTCTTTAGTTTAGTTCAAAACTAAGAAATCACTCCCAGACACATCAAACTGTTGAAAATTAAAAATAAAGAAAAAAAATTAAAGCAGCCAGGGAAGTATAACACATTCAATTCAGGGAACAAAAATAGCTGACTCTTGTCAAAAACAGTGGAAGCCAAAGGTAATGGAATTATATCTTTAAAGTGCTGAAAGAAAAAAGTCAACCCAAGATTCTATTTCCAGATGGGTATTATAATTCCTAGAGCAACTACTAAAAAATAACATAAAGTGATATAGCTAAAATGTCAAAATGCTTTTTGGCCCAACAACTTCCTACTGGATTAATTCTTCTGCAGAGAACATAATATTAACACAAAAAAGGCAGCTACCTGATACCACTGAATAGTGAAGAGAAGCAGGCAAATTTTGGTGGAAAGTATATACTCTGGGAAGTTCAACAGAGTAATTTCCCACTTTTTTTTTTTAACTTGTAGATTGGGGGTAGGCATTGGTATACACTGTAGCATGGGGAACTGGCAGAATAATCACAGCCTTTCTGGCATGGGGAATGAGAGCACTGACACGGGCAATTGCAGCCATTAGAGAGAAAAGCGGGAGTCTTAGAAAAGAAAAATCTAGGAAGGAAATCCCCAAATTCTGTCTGTATCTTTGAATCTTGAGCGCAAAACCAAATCAAGCTTCTCACTTAAAAAAAAAAGATATGAACTGAGAGTGAAGCTATTGCCCACGGGACAGAGTTTGTAATTTATGTCTAAACATGTTAACTGATTAAACGAAAGAAACATCATCCATTGGAGAAAAATAGCAGAATCCAGAGTCTCCACAACTTAGCATTTATATTTTTCAGGATACAATACAAAATTCTGCAACATAACAATGAGAATGGCACTCATTCCCTTCATAAAAGAAAATCAACTGAAATCAACTCTTTCAGATTTTGGAATTAGCAGACAAGGATTTTAAAGCAGCCATTACAACCATTCTCAGTGATATGAAGGAACATATGCTGAAGATTTCCTTTGTTTCAATGAAACAAAGGAAATCTGAGAAGAAAAATAAAATTTGGGGAAAAAAAGAGGAAATTGTAGAACACAATATCTAACTGAAAAATTCACGGGATTTATTTAACAAGAGAATTGAGATGAAAGAGGAAAGAGTTTGAGAACTTGAACATTAATCAGTTGAAACTACCCAAACTGAAAAACAGAGAAAAAAAGACTGAAAAAATTGAGCAAAGCCTCAGAGACAGGTTAAATAACAACACATTTAATGGTGTTACACAATGGAGATCTAAGAGGGATGAAAAGAGGAAAGAATGGGGAAGAAAACATATTTGAAGAAATAATGACCCCAAATTTCCCAAACTTGGTGGATGACATGAATTTATATATTCAATATGCTTATTAACCCCCAAGTTGGATAAATATAAAGACAACCATACCTAGGCACACTATGGTGAAAGTGCTGAAGACCAAGACAAAAAGTAAACTTGAAAGCAGAGAGAAAATTACATTCAAGGGAATGAAGATGCAATTAGTGAATGACTTCTTATCAGAAATTAGAGGGCAGGGCTTCCCTGGTGGCGCAATGGTTGAGAATCTGCCTGCCAATGCAGGGGACACGGGTTCGAGCCCTGGTCTGGGAAGATCCCACATGCTGTGGAGCAACTAGGCCTGTGAGCCACAACTACTGAGCGTGCGCGTCTGGAGCCTGTGC
>NC_041221.1:51281413-51301788 GCF_002837175.3 Physeter macrocephalus | reverse complement strand
GCACAGAAACGAAGACCCAACACAGCCAAAAATAAATAAATAAATAAATAAATAAAAATTAAAAAAAAAAAAAAAAAAAAAGAAAAGAAAGTAGAGGCCAGAAGAGAACAAAAGAACATCTTGAAATGGCTGAGAGAATAAAATTGTCAACCCATGATTTTATATACAGGCATACCTCAGAAATACTGTGGGTTTGGTTACAGACCACTACGATAAAGCAAATACTGCAATAAAGTAAGTCACACAAATTTTTTGGTTTCCAAGTACATACAAAAGTTATATTTACAGTATACTGTAGTCTATTAAGCGTGCAGCAGCATTATGTCTAAAAATACAATGTAAATATCTTAATTAAAAAATACCTAACTGCTAAAAAATGCTAATCATCATCTGAGCCTTCAGCAAGTCATAGTAGTAACATCAAAGATCACTGATCACAGATCACCATAACAATTATGATAATAATTGAAAATCTTGAAATATTGCAAGAATTATCAAAATCTAACACAGAGATATTAAGTGAGCAAATGTTGCTGGAAAAATGGCACTGATATAGATGCTCAGTGCAGGGATGCCACAAACCTTCAATTTGTAAAATATGCATATCTGTGGAATACAATAAAGCAAAGTACAATTATATGAGGTAAGCTTACATCTTGAAAAAAATAAAAGAATACTTTCATTATTTAAAAAGTTTTTTTCTTCTTTTAATTTCTTTATAATATATATGACTTTCATCAAAAACTGTAACACTGTCTTCTGGGATTTATAACATAGGTAAGTGTAATACATTCAATAGGTGTTAGCAAAAAAGAGTGGTGAGGAGAATAATAGGGCATAAACAGTTACATTTTGACATATTACACATATTGGTACAATATATTAACTATAAGAAAACTTTGGAAGGTTTATATGTTGTAATCACTAGAGCAACCTCTAAAAAATGCAAAGAGAAAAGCTACTAGAAAAATTTTAATCAATTTCTAAAAAAAAAAAATAATAATTCAAAATAGAAGAGAATAGAGAAACAACATTGGTGAAGAAGGGATAAATGAAAAAGCAAATAATAAAACAGTAGATCTGAACCCAATCATATCAATAATCACATTCAATGTAAATAATCTAAACATTCTAATTAAAATGTAGGTATTGCCAGAATGGAAAAGGAAAAGGCAAGATTTACTGTATTCTATCTATAGGAGATACACTTAAAATATAAAAACAAATTTAGGTTGTATGTAAATGGATGGAAAAGATATACCAAGAGAACAATATTTTTTAAAAGCTGAATTGATTATATTAATACTAGAAAATGGATTTCAAGACAATGAGTATTATCAGCAAAAAGGACATTTCATAATGGTAAAAAGGCCAATTCATCAGGAAGATAAAGTCATATATGTGTGTGCATTTAAAAACAGCATCAAAATACAGGAAGCAAAAATTGGCAGAATTAAAAGGAAAAATAGGAAATCACAGTTGAAGATTTTAATGCCTTTCTATTACTAATTGATAAAACAACTATACAAAAATCAATATAGTCATATAAAAATATCTGGACATCGTCAACTACCTTGACCTAATATAGAGATACCAAATATTACACCAAAAAGTATAAAATATAAACTCTTTTCAAGTGCATGTGGTACACTCACCACAACAGACCATAAGCTGGGCCATAAAGCAAGTCTCAATAAATTTAAAAAGACTGAAATTTTACAGAGTATGTTCTCTGATAAAAAGATAATTGAATTAGATGTCAATAAATTATCTAGGAAATAGAGATTAAACAACACTAAAACAATACTACTAAATAATCACTGGATTGAAAAAGTAATCACACGGGATTAGAAAATATTTTAACTGAATGATAATAAATATACAATATAAAAAAACATGTGGATGCAGCTAATGAGGGCTTGAGGAAAATCTATAGCTTTAATTTTTCTTTTTTTTTTTTAAGAAATAGAATCAATGACCTAAGTTTGTACCTTAATAATCTAAAAAAGGGAAGATGAAATTAAAAATTTTTTTTACATTTAAAAAGCAGAATATAAATAGAGATTAGAGCATAAATCAATGAAACAGAATATAGAATAAATCAATAAAACCTAAAGCTGGTTCTTGAGAATAATAAAATCAATAAAACTCTAGCCAGACTGATCATGAAGAAAAAAGACAAATTACCAACATCAGGAATGAATGAGGTAACATAACTACATATAATTTTTAAAAGGGGGGAGTAGATCTACCTTTGGCATAACAGCATGAAGAGTTCCATGTAATGGCTCCCTAGAGAAACTGGAGAAAATTAATTTTTAAAAATCATTAAAAAATAAAATAAAATAAAGACAAAAATGGACTACAAAAAAAATCATTAAAATCTCTGTAAATGGTCCTAAGAGCATACAGCAAATGAAGAAACATTTATTCAAAAATATATATATATACTAAAACTCAGTAAGAATAGTAAGAGTCTGTGGGATTTGAACCAAGACCCAATCCCCTCCTTCCCTCCTCCAGCTCAGAAAGAAGAACTCCATTCTAGACTGGGGCAGCCGAGGAAACAGCACTCTCTCTCCAAGTCAGAAGCCAACCTTCCTAGGAGGAGCAGGATGTCAGCATTTCTCACTCTGCCCCCAACTATACAAGTGCTGAAGCTAAATTCTGGATAAGTGCACCCAAGATGTGAGAGCTCCTTTCTTTGAAACGGCACCTGCTCGCAGGATGGAGGCTGTATCTTGGGTGCAGCACCACTAAGAATATTATGCTTTTTAAATTATAATTAAAAAATTCTTCAATTCCAATGAGATAGGAGGACTGTAATGTTTTCTCTGCAAAGTGCAAGTAATTAGTGAATAGGAGGTCATATGATCATGAGCGTCTCTGGAATATTTTCTCTATGAGTAAGGAATAAAATTTGGCTTTAGCACCTCATGAGCTTTCAAAGTTATTTGAAAATAGCAAGAATTTCCAGTTATTTTCACTGAATTAGTATTGAATATGGTATAAAGTTAATTCCTACTGTTTCAGAAAAGAAACAGAAGTTGTATGGCCATAATAGTAAAAGAAATTCCAGTGAATATTCAGTTTTAAATAGTACATTTATTAAAAATAGATAGAAACTTATTTTCTGATAACCAGTTAAGGACCTTTGAAAAGAACCTATTGAAAGCTTAGTAAATTTGCTATTCCCCACTATGGCAATCTTTGAAACGAAAAGAAAAGAAATCACAAAGAATGAGAGGCACAAACTTGTTTTTCCAGAATTTAATATTTAAAAAATATATATATATAGATATATATATATAAGTTATTTAAAAATATTAAAAGGTTCATTTTGGGGCCAAATGCTAGCACTGAAACTTTTTTCTTGTAATTGATGTAAGGTAAAAAGTAAGAATTATATTAAAAAATAGAGTAGCTACAGCTGTCCAATATAAACCCTACCTGCAAAAAGGCAGGGCAGAATGAGCTGACTTGAGCAAATATCCACATCAGGACCTTAGTAACAAGTTTCAAATGCTTTCAGTTCCCAAGGTCTAAAAGGAGGATCATCTTGCATGCTTAGATTCTACTTCTTCAAGAATCCACTGAATGCCATTCAAAAAACCAGTTAAAGTTTCAGCCTCTGTATCCTGGACCTATGAGCAAATAAAAGAGATTACTGTCAAAAAGAAACTGAGTGAAAAATCTTATAATTAAGTGGGACATTTTCCTGGACACTCAAAAAAGAAGAGGACTAAAAAAATCCCAATAAACTGTGGGTGAGGCACTCAAGTTTGGTCTTCTAGAGAGCTTAGATTTAAAAATATCATCTTCTCTTCTGTCTTATAATTACTACCAATATGAAGTTTATTACTTATCTCAGAGGTCAGCTTTGATACCAAATATCTCCCACCAATTAAGCTACTAAAACTGACTTTTAGAATGTTATTTTATTAAAGAGAATGAGTAGAAAAGAATTTTAAAAATAAAAATCAATTAGAAAGTAGAGTGAAAAATAAAATGAGATTTTTCTCACCAGAGAAAATAGGACCTTACCATCCATGGGTGGCTTAGATGATTCAGACGCAGCTCATGGGCCAAATAAAAACAGGGCATTCTTTTTACATTAGCTTGAGAAATACAAGATAAAACCAGCATTGGTCTTCCTGCAGATCCAAAAGCTGGATCTGTCATTGCCATAATACGAGAAAATTCATCTTGCCATTCATGTCCTAAGGAATGTAGTCAAAATCCTTAATTTGCATTACTTGTAACGACTTAAAAAATAATAAAACAAAATGAAAAACTAACAAAACAAGAGAAGCAAAAAATTACCAGGATCTAAACATAACAAACTGCCTCTATTGCTGTGTTCATTTACTGATCTTTCGTAAAACTACATTAATCATTCTTGCAAGGACAGGAATTTAGGTGAAATCAAAGAGAACAAAAACAGTACTACTCAGATGTCTCTATGGTTTAAAAGCAAAAATACTTTGATATAGATATTTTCCTCTCATAAATTCTGTACCTGTCACTACCCTTTCTTTCAAAGGCCGTAGTTTCCAAAATTTAAACATATAATTGAGTCTAGCTTTTTTATCCAAACTGAAAATCTCTGCCTTTCACTGGAGTGTAAATCACTGACATTTTGTGGTAGGCATAATTCTAAAATGACCCCAATGACTCATACCCCAGTATAATCCCTTCTCCTCTGAGTGTGGGAGGAATCTGTAAATACAGTGGGATTATCACTGACATGATTAGGCTATACTATAAGACACAGCTGACTTCAAGAAAGGGCGATTATACTCAGTGAGCCTAACCTAAACAGGTGATCCCTTAAAACAGATGAGATTCTTCCTAGTGAGAGAGACTCTCCATTGCTAGATTTGAAGACAGAGGGAGTCACATGACAAGGAATGACGATGCCCTGTGAAGCTGAGAGCTGCCCCAAGCTGATAGCCAGCAAGGAAACAGGGCCTCAGCCATACAACAGTAAGGAGCCAAATTCAGCCAATAACTGAGTGAGCTAGAAAGCAGATTTTTCCTTAGAACCTCCAGAAAGGGATGTAACCCATCTGACACCCTAATTTCAGCCTCTGAGACCTAGGCTGAGAACCCAGCCATGCCGTGCTCAAGACTTCAGACATAGAGAACTCTGAGCTAATAAACAGATGTTGTTTTAAGCCACTAGATTGGCAGTAATTTGTTATATATTAATAGAAAGCAAATAAACATTTAATGTAATTATCAACACAGTATATTTAAATCTATCATATACCTCTTGAATTTTGACTTGTTCCATCTATTCTTTGTTCCTTTTCCTGCCTTCTTTTGAACTGACTTTTTTAATGATTCCATTTTATCTTCACTACTGGCTTATTTAACTATACCTCTGTTACACTTTTTTTAGTGGTTGCTCAAGGATTTACAATGTATATTTTAAACTTATAACAGCCTAGTTTTTTTTTAGTTTTTATTTTATTTATTTATTTGACTGTATTGGGTCTTCGTTGCTGTGTGTGGGCTTTCCCTAGTTGTGGCGAGCAGGGGCTACTCTTTGTTGCGGTGTGCAGGCTTCTCATTGCGGTGGCTTCTCTTGTTGCAGAGCACGGGCTCTAGACACGTGGGCTTCAGTAGTTGTGGCGCATGGGCTCAGTAGTTGTGGCTCGTGGGCTCTAGAGCACAGCCTCAGTAGTTGTGGCACACGGGCTCAGCTGGTCCATGCCATGTGGGATCTTCCCGGACCAGGGCTCAAACCCATGTCCCCTGCATTGACAGGTGGATTCTTAACCACTGTGCCACCAGGGAAGTCCCTAACAGTCTACTTTTAAAAAGTATTATATAACTTCACATATAGAAACTTATAATACTATATTTCCATTTCTGCCTTCCCATGCTGTGTAATATTGTTACAATATATTTTATTTTAAAAGTATCATAAATCCATAATACATTGTTACTGTTTTTCCTTTACATAATGATAAAGAAATTAAAATTAGAAAAAAAATATTTTATGTATAGCTATATTGTTTATATCCCAAGGCTCTTCAATTATTTTTATAGATGCAGTTTTCTACCTGGTATCATATTCTTCTGCCTGAAGAGTTTCCTTTAATATTTCTTGTTATACAAATCTGCTGATTGAACTTTCTCAGATTTTTTTTTCTCAGATTTTTCAGATTTTGTCTGAAAAAAGTCTTGATTTTGCCTTCATTTTTGAAAGATGTCTTTGCTGGATATTAGATTTTCACCCCTTTGACTACTATAAAGATTTCCCTTCATTACCTTCTGTCTTACAGCAAAATTCTGTCAGAAAGTCTCTGTCCTTATCTTTGGCCCTCTATATGTATGTTTTGTTTTGCTCTGGTTGCCTTCAACATATTCTCTTTACCTTTGGTTTTCATCAGTTTGGCTATGATGTATCTGTATTTTTTATTTATCAGGTTTGGAGTTCTTTGTGAATCTTGGATCTGTGGTTTATTCTCTTTCAGTAATTTTGAAATAGTTTTGGTCATTATCTATTCAGAAATTTCTTTTTCCCTGTTCTTACCCCTTTCATGTTTTGGGACTCCAATCACATATAAATTGAATCAGGGGTCAGCATACCACACTCTGAAGATCTGTTTTTATAAATAAATTTCTTTGCGAAACAGCCATGCCCATTCATTTGCAAACTGTCTATAGCTACTTTTGCACTATAATAGCAGAGTTGAGTAACTGTGAGACACTATATGGCTCACGTGCCTAAAATATTTACTATGTGGACCTTTAAGAAAATGCCCTGAGTTAGATCACTTAATATGTTCCCCCAGCTCTTGAATGTTTTGTCCTCCACTCCTACTCTTTTTTCTCTTTGTGTTTTAATTTGGGTAATTTCAATTGATCTATCTTCACATTCACAAAAGGTTTCCTTTGTTAATATGTCCACTGAAGGAACTGTTCACCTGTTATCATATTTTTCATATTTAGCATTCCCATTTTACTTTTTCATAGCTTCCTTCTCTCTGCTGAAAATCCCTACTTGTTCACATATATCGTCCATCTTTTCCACTAGATTCTTTAACATATTAATTATAGTTCTTTTTTTTTTTTGTGGTACACGGGCCTCTCACTGTTGTGGCCTGTCCCGTTGAGGAGCTCAGGCTCCGGACACGCAGGCTCAGCGGCCATGGCTCACGGGCCTAGCCGCTCCGCGGCATGTGGGATCTTCCCGGACCGGGGCACGAACCCGTGTCCCCTGCATGGGCAGGCGGACTCTCAACCACTGCACCACCAGGGAAGCCCAATCATAGTTCTTTTAATGTCTCTTTCTGAGAGGGCTAACATCCAGGCCATCTCTGTGTCTAATTCCTCTGAATGCTTTATCACTTGACAATGGATCATTTCATTTTGATATTTTTTTGTACCTTATAATTTTTAATTTAATGCCAGATGTTTTATGTGGAAGAACAGAAGAGACTGAGGTAAAGGATTTATGTCTAGAAATGGACACGATTCTTCTGTTAGGCCATTAATGCAGTGGGATGAGTCCAGCTAGTCAGTAGTTGAGCTGGACTTGGCTTTTATTGCTATAGTTAATTTCAGTGCACCATAAACTGTAAATTCTTTCAGCAGTGGGATGCTGCTACCTTGTTCCGAGTGAGAATAATATATTGTATATTTATACCCTACCTTATTCACAGAGGATTTGGGAAAGAAATTACAATACTGGCTTGTGGCCCAATAATATTCTACTTTCATGCTATTTATCACACTGTGAATGGCAATTATTCAGAATATATGGATAGTGTTCTTAACTAATCTACTTAATCAAAGTAAACACTCCATCCCACACATCTCTCTACTATCTGGATAATTAAAATAAAGGTAAAATTTTTCATTTACCTGCATAAATTATTTGAATAGGGCCAAAAGCAGACAAAACACCAATATCAAAAAGTGCAGAAGCATACAACAACAAAAAAACACTATGTAGTTATAGTATCAAACTTCGGTGTGCATCAGAATTCTGTAAAGCTTGTTAAAAAAACAGATGCCCAAGACACAACCCAAATCTATGAGTCATAATCCACCAGTGTAGGAATCAGGCAGCTGCGTTTTTAACAAGATCCCTCAGTGATCCTAATGCACACCAAGTTTTGGGAATCCAATATTAACAGTAATAACAGAATCACATTGATAAAATTAGCCATGATATTCTTAACAAGCCATGGTAAAGCCTAAAAACATACTTTCTTATTTGCTTTGCAAAGAAAGTGCTTTTAAAAAGAAAATAAGATAATACTTGCTTTTATGAGCTTCAGCATTTGCAACATAGATGAACCCATCAACAACTTCACACACCTTCTGAATTTGTGGAATTACACTGTACCGGCTTCCTTGTTGATCATCCCCTTCATTCTGTATACTGAACATCTTGTTAACTGCACTTGTATGTTCTTCTCTTGCTCTATCTCTTTCCTTTCTATAAGAAAAATGTAAATATAGAACATAAACAGACACTAAACAGACTTCACCCCCCTAAAATATTCCATTACTGACGTCTCAGATAGGTTGCCAAGTAGGTAGCCTTACCTTGTAGTTGAATATAATATTAGGATGTTGAATTTATGTTGGTTGCTCAACTGAAAACTGACTCCTGACCCAATACCTAAAGGAGAAAATTACAGTTATCAAAACAAGTCATTAATAAAGACAGCAAAAGATGAGAATGAAAAAAATTACTTGGTATAAGTAAAAAGAGTAAATGAAAAGCAATGACAAGTTATATATATAGCTTTGGAATAAAATGAAATGTTTGTGTTGAAGAAAAGATGCCGTATGCAATTTTCATTCACATATTAATAAATTATGGATATAGAAGAAAAAACTGCTAGGCTTTAACATTCCTTTTTATACCATCATCACTATCATCATTAACTTCATCATCATCCTCTCAGTAGCAGCTGCATCGTAACAGCTACTACTATTTATCCTCAAGACTAAGGCTTAGTTTCACGTCTTTTATGTTTCTCATTAGTCTTATACTCCACGTACACATTCAACAAAATGGCTTTTTTTCCCCACTCTGAAAAGCTATTTTAAAATTCATGGCACCTTAGAAAACTGAGGAAATATGGCAGACACTGAAATTTGGAATTAGACTTGGGCTAGAATCCTGAATTTGCTACATATGCCCATGTTTCTGTGAGCCTGTTTTGACATCAAAATATAGAAATAATACACACTTTCTAGGGTTATTGTAAGCATTAAATGAGATCACATATGTAAAACACCTATGGAGTGACTCGTAAGTAACAGGTGCTAAACACGAGCTTCTTACTATTTTATATCTAAATCATTCAACATTGTCATTCGTCCTTCTTTCTTAACTCCTTCCCTCCTTTGGCTGTGTTCACACTATGGGGCTGATTCTCCTCTTGCCTCCTGGAAAGATCCTTCTCCTCTTCCTTGGCTTTACCTCTTTTTGCTATATAAATGTCCTCTTAAGATCTGTCTACTTCTCTCCATCCTCACCCCCACCTTTTAGTCTAAATTATTATCTCTCACCTGGACTTGTGTAAGCATTTCTAACTAGTCTCCTAAATCCACTTCTGCCCCCTACTATCCATTCTTATGACAGCAGCTGGAGAGATTGCTTTAAAATGCTTTTAATTACATCTCTTCCCTTCAAAGCCCCTGCTCTTCAGATAAACAAAATTTTAATATAATCTGGCCTCTACTTACCTCATTAGGACAACTCCATCTTTCATATCCTTAACCCCTGCATAACCACTCTAGGTATTTAAAGCAGCTATGCCGTGCCATCTTATGTCACCATTCTGGGCAACACACATATAGAGATCTTGGTGGCTGGGACTGCAAGCATCCCAGGCAAAGTGGCCCTAGTCCTCCTGCCACCAGAGGCCTCCCCAGAGAGATCACAGAAACAAATTCTACCATATCTCTGATCTTTGTTTACATCAGTTTAACTTCCAGAAATTACCCTCTCAACTCATCTAACCTCAGCCCAGTATGATTCTCATGTTGTTTTCCCCACCTTGCCAATGATTCATCCCTCCACTCTTCCCTGACCTTGCAGGGTCTGAGGCACAATTAGATTGGCAATTTCAAACAATCACTCCAGCTGCTGTCTGGAGAATGAAATTACCATTTCACAATCAGCAAATTTCCCCATATGCCCAACCTCTTCTTGAAGAGTTCCTTCCACCTCATGGCCCTACCTGAAACTAGCCTGTCCCTAGGTGCCGCTTCTCTTCACAGTGGGGTCTCAAGTAACAAAGTTACCTATTCTCTCACATCTCAGGGTAAAGAGATGAGGTGAATGGTCTCTTTACTCCTCAATGCCATGTCTTAACCATTACTCACCAACCCTCGTGAAAAAACTCCATCTCTCTGAGACACGCATACCATTTAGCTGTAATACCATCTCCCAGTCCTTAACCTTGTCATTTATGAATCTCCTTTTGATAATCCCTTCTTCCAAACATTCACTGACGATTTCAGCACCTGGCTCACATATTCCTCTCTATCCTCAGAAACTTCCAAATCCATGTGGACTTCATATGATTCCCAAATCTTCATTTCTAGCCCAGATCTTTCTCTTGAGATATGGATGCATAAAGCAATCTATAAAGTCATTTATTCATTCACTCATCAAATATATATTGAATGTCTACGATGTGCCTGGCACCACAGCTAAGAATAAAGCTGACAAGATTTCTGCCCTAATGGAGCTTCCATTCAAGTGGCTAGCTTATAGCAGGCATCTCTACTTGTATCAAGTTTCTCTTCCTCCTGTGTTTCGTTAACCTAGTGAATGGCACCATCATCCAATATGAAAATCAGACCAAAAACCAGGAATTATCCTTATTACTGCTAACACACATTGAGTCAATTCTATATCCTTCATATTTTTATCAAAATATTGTAGTGGTTTCTTAACCCTTCTAATCAATTCTCCACTCAGGAGCCAGAGTGATCTATCCAAAATGCCATCTTGATCATCTTACTTCTCTGCTTAAAATCCTTCAACAAATGCTTGACATACAAGCGTCTTCTCACCTGGCCCCACTCTGGACACACAGAGCTACTTCAAGTGTGTCATGCACACTCAGAACTTTGGGATTTTAGAAATGTAGTTCTCACTGCTAAGAATATTTTACCCTTTTTTGGATGGCCTACCCCTACTTATCCTATTGACTCATGTAAGGCATCATGTTCAATGCAGAGCCTTCTCTGACCCTTACCTTTCTACACAGGAGCTAATTACACCACATTCTAATCACCTGTATACATGTCTCTGCCCTCGTCTAGACCAAGTATCTTTCAGGGCAAACAGGAGATTTTTGATGTTGTTTGTTTTAAATCTCTGCATCTTTAGTATCTAATAGGTACTCTCAATAAATGAATAAGCACAAGCTAGTTTACACTGTTATGCATGTTTATTATATATCCTGCTTACCAAACTAACTACATGGCTGTTGTTGCTATTGCTTTTCATAGAAATAAAGGTAAGGTGATACTTTAGCTCTTTTTTGAAATTCCAATATATATCAAAGTACTTTGCATAAAGTAGGTGCTGAATGGATTTTGCTGTTAACATTCTTTTAAAATATGGTAAATGTACAAATATAACTTTTTTTTAATAACATCTTTATTGGAGTATAATTGCTTTACAGTGGTGTGTTAGTTTCTGCTTTATAGCAAACAAATATAACATTTTGACAACATACAACTTGCTTTTACATAATCTCATATTCTGGACTGAGAAAGTAAGAGAAAGCTTACCTCTTATAAAAAGTAAATTAATTCTTTCAGTCCATAGAGACCTGAGTGCTCCCTTCACCAAATTAGTATATTTCATTACAACAAAGAGTTAATTAATTTAAAAAATAATTTCTTTCTATTTGACATTAGAGTCAAGCTCAAAGTGTTTGAATTATTATGTACTGTAGATTAACATGAAAATTACCATCAATCTGCCTCTGAGGCAAACCAGCTGTTGGGCAAAGCTCCTCGGAAGACATCAAGCTCAACACCAAAGATGTATTTAGCTCTTCCAAACCTGGTCCAAACATGGCAAATCGTGGTTCATTCTGAATGATCAATGAGTGTAAAAATGAGGTGACAGCTCCATACATAGGACGGCTAGATTTTGAGGATCTTCTTGTATATGGACAGCACATTTTGTAGCTGTATAAAATTGTCACAATTAGAAAATTAACACAGACACTTACTTAGCCAGTTATTCATTCAACAATATATAATGTATTGAGAACTTGCTAGACAAAAGGGATATAATGATTATACAGTCCCAATCCTCATGAAGGGCAGTGGAGAACAGGCACCATTATAATACGTATGCCGAGTTCCATGACAGAAAAAAGCACAAGATGCTACGGGAGTAGCAGTGGTCTAGTAGCTGAGAAGGTCTTCCCTGGGAATCAGTTACTTAGTTTCTAATTTTTCATTTAGATTCTCTCATGAAACACTTGGTCTAACACGTGTTTCAATGCTTAAAATTCACTACATAAAGCAGTGATTCTCAACCTGGGGAGATTTTGCACCCCCAGGGAACATTTCCTAAGGTCTAGAGTCCAGGGATGCTGTTAAACATCCTACAATGCACACATAAGACGGTTCCCATAACATCTGGTCCAAAATGTCAATAGTGCCAAGACTGAGAAACCCTGTATTAAACATAAACTACATAGTTAGTATAAATGTCCCTAGAGATAAAAAAGAAAAAAAAATTACTAAAGCTACCAATATAACCAAATTTCTTAGGGTACTTCTATTAACAATAACAGTTCAATAAGTATTAATTACAGGGCAGCTCAAATGTTCCTTATAGGTAACCTGGCAAACTAAGAATCATGTGAAATAAACAACTTAACTTTTTCAATAGCTATAAATTTCTAAACTAGGAATTCAACATGTTATCAAAAATTAAAACAAAGTTACTCAAATCAAAATAAAACCTAAAGCCCTTTAAATCGAGCTGGTTAAGACAATAACTAACGTTATAAGACAATCATCTTTACTTAGGAACCTTGTAATTCAAGAAGGAAAAAAAAATCAACTTTGCAGCTAGGTAGATCTGGCCAAGCCTCACCACTTTAATTAGTCATATAAGCCACTTATAGTCTAAACTTCAGTTTTTTCATCTGCATTATTTGAGCAATAACAATCAATCCAGGGTCGTAAGGATCAGAAATAATTTATATGATCACAAATCGTCGCTATTACGATTATTACTATCCCTAGGAAAACGCAGTTCCACTGCGCACAGAAACACTTGATGTTATGGTTGGCTGTGGGACAACGAAGAGGTAACACTAGCAAGTGAGGGTACAGTAGCACTTGTTAAAATTACATACATGTATATTTTAATCAAGTAGTCTCACAAGACTTGATGTAATGGCATCTGTATTGGAATAAGGAAAGATTCTGAATAACTTAAAATATGAAAAAAAAGTCCCACATGTAGCTATTAAATCTACCACAGGAAAACAATTCTTACCTAATGCACAAATATTCTTTAAATTTTACTTACAATGCCTTAAATTTGGGGCTCTTAATAAAACAGGTTATATCCAGAACTAACGACATTACAGTCCCTTACAAATTATACGACCTTAGACAAATCCATAACCATGCAGAACCTTCATTCCACATTCGTAACACAAGGAAAATACCTTATTGCGTGAGAATTAAATAAGTAAACATACATAAAACATCCATCATAGAATCCAATACACTATAGTTGCTCAATAAAATTAATTCTCTCAAATACATGATATTCGAAAATGTCAATGCATTTGGGTGATAACAAAATCTTATTTCCCAGAAACTTAAGAATGGTTTTCTTCCATGCAAAAGAACTCCTGTCTGAACTCTGGCCTTTCTTTCTCTGGATATGGAAAAGTAGTTATTTTAACAAAATGACAAGTGTTCTAAAGATAATGAAAATTTTAAGAAGTGTTTTACTTCTTGCCATATAAACTATCTATAATTATTCAAATACTCTACTTAGGTACTACAGGGAAATAACAAAATGTGAACGCTGAAAGGGTTCTATGAAGGAAGTTATTTTACCTAACCCCCAATTTTTACAAAAGGACACTCAGACTCAACAAGCAAGCAACAAATTAGTAGGAGGGCCAAGACTAACTTAGACTACTGACTTGTAATATAGTCAAATTTAATATCTTCTTTTTAATTCGTAAAACTAGATACTTACACTGCCATGTAGTCAAGAAATGCACCATCAGTGACCTCAGATATAGGCTTTTTTAAGATTTCTAGATCTGGAAGAGACTTCCAGTCAACAGAAGACCAAGAAGGAAGATCCCGCAACAGAAAATATCTCCACAGAATTGCATCTCGCACAGTTTCATTCCAATAATGACTTGTACTTCCCAACTGACATAGATCATGAGGTGAAAGAAATGACAAAATGTATAGCTGTACATCAATCTGAAACAGAGGGAAGCAGCAAGTAGGTTAAAGGGATGAATAATTTATCTTGATAAAAAGTTTTTTTAAATAATACATTACAGGGACTTTTAAAAAAAATAAATTACAGGGACTTCCCTGGTGGTGCAGTGGTTGAGAATCCGCCTGCCAATGCAGGGAACACGGGTTCGAGCCCTGGTCCAGGAAGATGCCACATGCCGTGGAGCAACTAGGCCCGTGCGCCACAACTACTGCGCCTGTGGTCTACAGCCTGCAAGCCACAACTACTGAAGCTGGCACTCCTAGAGCCCGTGCTCCGCAACAAGAGAAGCCACCGCAATGAGAAGCCAGCGCACCTCAATGAAGAGTAGCCCCCGCTCGCCGCAACTAGAGAAAGCCCGCGCGCGGCAACGAAGACCCAATGCAGCCAAAAATAAATAAATTTATAAAAAATAAATAATAAATTACAAAATAACAAATAATTATACTAGGAAACCAAAGGTCAACTGAACAGTGTTATCATTTTAATAATTAAATCTAACATGATAAATTACAAAATTAACAGTTTTTATACTAAATAACAAGAAACCAACATTTTTTTTTTTTTTTTTTTTTTTTTTTTTTGCAGCATGTGCAACTTCCCTGACCACGGATGGAACCCGTGCCCCCTGCAGTGGAAGCACAGAGTCTTAACCACTGGACCACCAGGGAATTCAACAGTCATTATTTTTAATGATGAAATCTATCATACTGAAGTTAATTTCCTGTCTCAGGACAGAATCATAATGAACATTTCACTTTTGACACACACATCAAAACATTCCTGAAATACCTCCCATTGTTCTGGTATTTTTCAAGTAAAATAACCACTTCATTTAATTTTTCCTTATGGATATTCTGCACACCATTTATTTGAATGAATTGCTTAATGAAATAATTTATTCTTCAAAATAAAATCTTTATCAAGCGGACAAACTTCTTATTTTATCATTACATCAAATCAAAGAGTAAATCTGTCACCTGCGTTCTTCTGTAACATCTGCTATTTCAGAGAACCTCTGCAAGGAGAACCATGGAGGCAACCTAAGCCTGCAGTTTTTAATTTCTGATGGACCTCAGAGTGTCAATAGTCCAGCTGAGATACAGTATTTTAATAATTTCTAAGAAATTCTCCTCTCTCCGTTTTCCTACCTACCTGAGAAGTTTAACAATGAAAAATGTGTGTAATTCTCGTGGCCTGCTGTAACTTGAGGCCCTCGTAACTTAGTCATTTACTTTCCCGCATTTTTTTTAAGATTTTTTTTTTTTGATGTGGACCATGTTTAAAGTCTTTATTGAACTTGTTACCATATTGCTTCTCTTTTATGTTTTGGTTTTTTGGCCAGAGGCATGTGGGATCTTAGCTCCCCACCAGGGATCCACCCGCACACCCTGCAGTGGAAAGTGAAGTCTTAACCACTGGACCGCCAGGTAAATAAATCCCTAGTCATTTACTTTCAATTGTCAGTTTTGTCACTTGAAATACAGGTAAAATAACAGTCGCAAAATCCTAGGGGAGTGTGTGTTTTGCGGGACCGCCAGGTGTTTCGGTACATGGAGGCTGGGATGATAGACGCTGAGAACACAAGACACTGGACGCTTTCCATGATTTCCAGAACGTCTGGCATGGTCTCCGCGTTTCCTTAACCTGATGTTCAGGGTGCCCCAGTCCCTAGACCTGTTTTGGGGGTAGAAAACCGGAGGGTGACCTGGCTGGTTGCCAGGGCACAACCTGCAGGTGAGTTTCGGGGCGACCTTCGGCCCAGCTGCGGGGCACCAGGGGTCAACGCCACGGCGTTTCTGCTCAACTGCTGCCCCCAGGTGACGACACTGCCCGGAATGGCTGCAGGGACGGGGCCAGACACAGGCCGGGCCCAGGGAGGCTCCCCCCGCCCCGACCCCCAGAGGCCGCCCCGGCGAGCGCGCATCCCAGCCCGGCCCGCGGTCCTCCGCGGGTGGCGGCCGACGCTCACCGGCAGCCGCGTTAGCGAGCTGGCCTCCTCGTCCGCCTCCGAGGAGGAGGCCCTCGGAGCCGCCCTCTCCTTGCCCACCGACTGCCAGAAGTTCCTCCAGCCGCTGAGGATAGCAGCCTCCAGGCGGCCCCAGTCGCTGTGGTGAAGCTGAGGGGAGTCACCTCCGCTGCGCGGCTCGCTTCCCGCCATGGCTGCCGACGCCGCACGTGACGCGCCGCAGGGTGACGCCAGCGCGTCCGTCCCCTGCTCCCCGCCCCACCCCGCCTCCGCTCCCTCTCTTCCCCCAACCCCGTTGCCGCCCCCATCCCCCCCACCCCCCGCACCCCCCGCACCCCCCATGGAGAGGCCTCCAGCGCCGGGGACGGGACGGAGGGATGGCCCGATTGAGCGCGGTTCCCAGTTGAGCTTGAGGTTCCCGCCGACAATCACTGCTCCCCTCACTCCACGCCTCAACCTTAGGCGCGCTGACTTCACCCGTTGGTATAAAATCTCTCGCCCTTTGACCCTTTATAACTTCGTTACTTCACCCGTTTCCACTTTTCCTGGTCTGGGAGACTCTTACTTATGCAAAAGATGGTGGCCCTCTTCCACTATCTGGGGTTTAGTATCTCTACGTAATCTGGTTTAAACTGACAACCAGCACTTGCTTGCAATTTCCAGGCCATGCAGCTATCCCTTCTCTTCATGAGAATATTCAAATATGGAAATTTCTAAATTTCGGAATCAGCCTCTGTCCACCATTGTCTTATGTCAATTGTCAAAACCTTCTCTCACATATTACCCAAATCGCCCATTTAAAAAAATTAACCTATTTTTTGTTGTTGCAACTTTTTAAGTATAGTTGCTTTACAGTGTTGTGTTAATTTCTGCTAGACAGCAAAGTGATTCAGTTATACATATATACATTTTTTTATATTTTTTTCTATTATGGTTTATCACAGGCTATTGCATATAGTTCCCTGTGCTGTTCAGTAGGACCTTGTTGTTTATCCATTCTATATATAATAGTTTGCATCTGCTAACCCAGAACTCCCACTCCATCCCTCCCCCATGCCTTGGCAACCACAAGTCTGTTCTCTATGTCTGTGAGTCTGTTTCTGTGTCATATTTTAGATTCCACATGTAAGTGGTATCTTTATGGTATTTGTCTTTCCCTGTCTTACTTCACTTAGTATGGTAATCTATAGGTCCATCCATGTTGCTGCAAATGGCATTATTCTTTTTTATGGTTGAGTAATATCCCATTGTATATATGTACCACATCTTATTTATCCATTCATCTGCCAATGGACATTTTAGGTGTTTCCATGTCTTGACTATTGTGAATAGTGCTACTATGAACATAGGAGTGCAGTATTTTTTGAATTTTAGTTTTGTCCAGATATATGTCTAAGAGTGGGAAATGAATCCCATTTTTTAATAGTCTTCAAAATAGAAGACAGGATCAGCAACTTCATAAAACCATTCAAGTCTTTAGGGATCATGATAGGCTACAGGGAACATATACATACCTTGTGTGTATGTACAAATTTTTAAAGACATACATATATTTAACATAATATATATTCACCTCTCTTTCTCTCCCTATCTGTATCTATATCCATATTTTATTTATCTATATTCCACATAGCAGAGCGCCATAATGCTTAATGGACACAGGGCTTATTGGTTTGTATTTGCACTTCAAAAGTAAATATCTGGGGATCTAAATGTCAAATAACAGAAACTCAATAAAGCCCAATAACTGAGGTTCTGTGAGATCTGAATTTAGTTTCATTATTTATCTTGCATGCCATTGCCAGGGCAGGGGCCAATAACCAACCCAATTGAAGGCTTAGTTGTCCAGACAAGAAAAAGAGCCATGAATTAATTGGCATTTCTCCTACCTCTCTAGGAACAAAAAAGAACTAACACAAGAAAAAAGAAATCAGTTTAAGTATGAAGTACTGAAATGGTTCTAAGCTTTCTTAGAAAGAAAGTGACATTTGTAAAAGAATGTGTTCAAATAATTTTTTATTATGGAAAAATTTGAATACATATATATAGGAATATGAGAGTGAATAATAAAATGAAATAAAATGTATTTACTAGCTAAGATTCTACAGTTACGAATGATTGTTTTCTGTTTACAAGGTGCAAACTGTTGCTTTTCAAATTTTGTAATTCCTTTTATTAGATGAATTAAAGAAAAATTGTCCCTCATCAACCATTTATTTGACTGCCCTCCCCAAGATCTGAATTGGCCTTATCTCTAAGGAGCCCTAGTTCGTTTTAATGGGAAATGGTATTTAGACATTATTTAATGGTCTTCATACTGTTATTTCCCATTCAAATTTAGAATTACAGAATTTTTACTTACCTTATTCAGTTTCATTTTTCTCTTACACTGAAAATCCTCAATACATTTCTGATTTTCATAGTTATTGACAATATAAGTACCGAGGAGTTTGATTTCTTTCCAGTTCCTTTTGCCCTTGGGGATATCCCACTAGGGGTGTGCAAATTTTGTGCTTTGAAGGTAACTGACACATTCCTGTGTATTGAAGCCACCAACTTGCTACATAATTACAGCTCATTTGTTTCATTTTGCTTTGGATTTTTAGGGGTTTTCTTTAATTCTGATGTAAAAAATACAAAATTCAGCATATATTCAGAGAAGTCTAGTTTCCATCCTGATCCCCTCCAACTGGTTCCTCTGCCCCCATCTCCCACTTCCACCATAGGTAACTATTTTTTTTAAGTTTTTTTTTTAAATATAAGCAAACAAGATTATACACACACATTTATATTCTTTCTTAAATAAATAGTACTATACACCTTCTCCACCTTGTTTTTCACTGAATATGGCCACTCCATAGCATTTTACAGAAATATTCCTCTTTGGTTTTTAAAGCTACATGCTACTCAATCATGTGGATTTACCAGTTTAATCTATTTTTAAATAGGGTATCCATAATATTTAGATGACTAATATTAATTAAATGCATCTGACTTGTGAGATAAGAGACCAAAAGGTAAGAATGAGACCAGAAACCAAGTCAATCAAGCTGATTGGTAAATGTGGAAGTTCGTATACAGCTAGTATATATACATTTGGAGTCTGAGGCTGAAAACTTCTGAAAATTAATTGTAGGTTTTCTCCCAGCCACGCTTATTACAAACATTTAAGATGCCTATACAGCCAGTGATTTCTTCTCTGAAAACTGCTTCCCATTTAGAATGGCCACCACCACTTGTACTGAGCGAAGTGCAGTGAGTGCTCACCGGCCAGAACAAGAGTTTGTCACTCAGTTATTCTGGTTCATGAGTATTATGGTATTTTTTAGCATGATGAATGAGGTGTGCCAATGCGGAAGTCCAGCTCCAGGAATACCCGAGGGATGGACAGCGTCGGCGAGGGGAGGTTAAATAAGTCAATAACACTGTGTATGTGCAAACATGGTCTCTCTCTCTATTTTCTCACAGTCAGATTTATATACCCTAAGTGATTACATCATCAGGTGTTTAACTAAAACCTCAGAAGATATTTATAATAGATTGTACCTAATATTTCTAGATGTACTTTTAAAGTAATTCTAAAGGTGGACAGGTTTTAACAATGTATCCCCTAAATCATCTACAATATTTTTCACAATTTAATCTATCACTGTTTCTCTGGGCAAGAAGCCTTGTTTGAATGGACGAGTCAACAATTCCAATGTTGGCAGTCGACTCTGTATGATTAATTTATCCTTATACCAGAACCAACAATACCCATAATCATTTATTACTCCCATGTAGGGCCATTGTTTTTTTTATTATTGGTGTTTTCCATAGAAACAACCCTACATTTCCAGGTTGTTTGTTTTTTCTCCCACCAGCCAGGGGCTGTTGTTAAAAAGTCCCAATTCGTAGGTTTTGGTTTGGGAG
>NC_041221.1:51259126-51281320 GCF_002837175.3 Physeter macrocephalus | reverse complement strand
GTACTTTTTCAAGGCAGAAGCACAAAATTACAAAACAGCTCAGAAGAGATGTAGTCAGCTTCCTGGGCGCAGCACTGCCCTGCAGCGCTGTCTTGGATTGTTGTTCCATGACCCTGTCATGGCACAGAGGCTCCAGGTTGGCTTCCAACATGCCAATACATAGAACTGGCCATTAAGGAAAATAATAACTCTTTTGAGCTCTTACCATGTGCTAGGCACTGAACTAAGCACTTTGAAGATTAACTCATTTATTCTTCAATAACCCGTGAAGTAGATATTATTCCTGTGTTAAACAATAAAATGCTAAGGCACAGAAAGGTTAAATAATTTATATGGAATCACACAGCTAGGAAACGACGGAGCTGGGATTTAATCAGGCCTCTACCCATATTCCTAACCACTAAACCACCCTGTCTGAAAGTTATCAGGACCAGAAGAAATAATATTGTCAATGTTACCAAACCAAACTTGGGTCCATTTGCCCTTAGGCACTAAAGCCAATCTATTGACACTAGGTTGTGCTGAAGGAAAGTGCAGCATCTACCTCAGGCGCCAAACAAGGAGCATGCGCAGCTAATGCTCAAAAAGACCCAAATTCTCTGATGGCTTTCAGAGAAAGGTTTTCAACGACAGAGCGAGGGAGAGGGTTGCGGGGAGCATGGTCAGCTCGTGGACACTCCTGATTGGTTGGTGGTGAGGTAATTGGGAGTCAGCATCATCAACCTCCTTGTTCCAACCAGTCTGGGGTCTATGTGCTTGTGGGCAGCATATAGTTAACTTCTTCCACCTGGTGGAATTTTCAGTATTTGCAAAACAGCTCTAAGGGTATGGCTCAGAATATTATCTATAACCCTTGAGGAGGAACGAAAGGTCCTTGACTTTGTTTAATGGTTAAACCATTATTATTTGATCCTGTTTGACTGTTTTCCTTTGTTTCTGCATTTTCTCACTTTTCTGATTAAATTTATTTTTGGAACTTGGGGAAAGCCTAGGAGGCTAAAGTTTTTCTATAAACAAGAGGCAGGTGGAGGACATGGGGGGAGGGGGGGAATCTGTTCCAGAGAGGCCCCATAGGGTCCTGCTTGATTACAAATCGTAAACTAACATGATAAAAGTTTTCATTCTGACACAACACTCAGATATAAAACAAAGATACATATATGGGACTATGGTTTTATTTTTTTTTAAAAATTTTATATGCTCCAAAACATTTTACTTGGAAATTTTCACTAGAAATAGGAAAATAAAAAACAGTAAGGAACAGCAGCACGAATACATAATGCATATTTTAACTATGGATACATTAAATGTATGTTAATGTAATACTTCCATAACATGATAGCTCATATTGTGTTAAAAAAAATAATACAAGGTGATACTAGAGAACTATGGAATCCTGTATTCTGTGGCAGAAGGGGTATCCTTATGGGAGTCAGAAAAGGAGCCCTGGAAGGTGGAGAGAGAAAAGTGACAAGCAATCTAAAACTAGCATATAAGCCAGCTGTGGGTTTTGAAAAAAATGGCATTAAAATGAATCTCCCACTTTAATGAACATCAGAAAATTCCCAGTGGGACTGACTATAAAGGAAGGAATGTAAATTTTATTATGGGGTTTTAGCCAATGACTCTCACCTCACTCTACTGTATGCAAACAAATAAGGGAAAGTCTTCACTCATGATCTGGACCTTAATCAGCATCAAACAATTCACAGCAGCCAGAAACCCTATAAATGCAGCAAAGCAGACAAGCCTTTAACTAAGTCTCAAAGCCTAGATAACATGAGAAAATTCATAGTGGAAAAGAACCATACAAATTTAAGGATTATGAAAAATCCTTTAACAGAGTAATCCTTTAACAGAGTTTAAGTTTTAGTAACCATCAAAGAGTTCAAAATGGAGAGAAACTCCAAGTGTAATAAATGCTACAAGGTCTTTAGGTTATCACTTACCCATTAGTAAGGGCCACACTGGAGAGAAAACCTTTAAATGGGATCAAAATGAGAAGTTCTTAGGTAGTGATTCATTGTTTAATTCAGCATCAAAACGTCCATAAGAGAAACTTCATGAATATACTGAATGTGCAATGGCACATTGACTAGTATTCAACCAGAGGGGTAGACCCAAATGCTGAAGTAGACAGGTGCTTAGAGGTGCCTTCCCAACCACCCTAAATAAAACAGCACCCCTCTCAAGTCACACTAGCCCCATGCCCTGCTTTATTCTTCATAGCACTCATCACTCACCAAGCTACACATTTGTTTCTTAAAATGCGTTAACTTCCTCCACTAGAAAACAAACTCCGGTGTTTTACAAAGCTATATACTCAGTGCCTAGGATAAAACCTAGCATGTAGTAGGCACATAATAGTTGTTGATGAGTGAATTATAGTAATTATAGTACTTTCCTTATGTGGAGTATTTGGTATCTTGAAGTTAATCCATTCTAAATGAAACAGAATTTACATAGCAGGCTTTAACACATACAAAAATGTACTGTCCATTGTTTTGTAATACATCACAGTAAAAAGCATTATAACTGTTATGGTCTACAAATTATTCTCCAATTGTGAGGGGGATGAAAAAATTGTACAAAAAGCACCCAACAGTAGCCCCATTAGTGTACCAACCAGTGAGAGACCCAAGTGGTTCACAGGGTCATGAAGACAAAATGGAGTTCCTAGCTTCTGAAGAGAAAGCTCTCTACTTTTCTCTGGTTCTAGATCTAAATGATACTTTACTTCTCTGAGGAGTAATTCCCTCTTGGCCTTGTCAACCTCTGGTACAGAGGTCACGGCAGTTTGGAATCCAAGAGCAGTAACTTCAGCACTTAAGAATCATGCCTCTTACTAATTCAAAAAACATTACTAAGGGCCTAACATTCATTAAGCACTATGCATGAAGATAAATTTTTAAAATATGGAGTTCGCCAACTCATAAGAAAAATGACTATAAAGCAATGCGATCAGTGTGATAACATGGGTTGGAGAAGATTCAGGGAGCAGAAGCAGAGTAACATGTTAACTTTGACTGAAAAGGGCTGGAAAAAGCCTTATGGATCCAATATCACTGGAGCTGAGTCCTAAAGGGTAAATAGGTATTCACTTGACTACAAAGAAGGGCAAAGCGTTCCAGCCAGAAGTAACGAGGATATTGAGGAAAAAAAACACACAGCACATTGGGGAAGGAACTAGTATACTTGAGATTGATCATGATTCTCCAAAAAGGGTGGGGTGAGGGTGGGCAGTATGTGATTTAAACCTTTATACTTAGAAAGCACAAAGGTATTTTCATAGCAAAACTTGTAAAAGCTAAGTTAAATAAAAATCTTCTTAGCTGTATAAGGATAAACAAGGAGACAAAGGCAGAGATAGGGAGAGACTCTCCTCGTCCCAAGCAGCTCCATCAGAATGTTGATCAAAAATGAGCCTAAGGGGGCTTCCCTGGTGGCGCAGTGGTTGAGAGTCCGCCTGCCGATGTAGGGGGCACGGGTTCGTGCCCCGGTCCGGGAGGATCCTACATGCCGCGGAGCAGCTGGGCCCGTGAGCCATGGCCGCTGGGCCTGCGCATCCGGAGCCTGCGCTCCGCAACGGGAGAGCCCACAACAGTGAGAGGCCCGCGTACCGCAAAAAAAAAAAAAAAAAAAAAAATGAGCCTAAGGAACACTGGACTAGAAAATGATCACACAGGAAGAGCTGCAGAGATGAGGCTGGCAAGGTAGGCAGAAGAAAGTAGGTTACAGCATTCTGTGTTGCCCTGCTTTGTGGAAGATCGAAAAAAGAGAAAACATAAGCCGGAAATGATTTTAGATGAAAAGGATTAGTCGTTTGAACATATCGAATTTAAAATTACTATGGGATGTCTAAGTGAAGATATTTAATAGGCAGTTAGAAAGAAGGTTTAGAAAGCAGAAGCTGGGATTCAAGCTACAGGTTTGGGAGTCAGCCTAACATTACAGGTGATAGAAGCCATGGCTGTCAATAACATCACATAAATGTACAGCTGACCCTTGAACAATGAGGGGGTTAGGGGTGCAATCCTCCTGACAGTCAAAAATCTGCGTATAACTTTTAGTCGGCCCTCCATATCCGCGATTCCTCTGTATCCGGAGATGCAATCAACCGCTGATTGTGTAGTACTGTAGTATTTACTACTGAAAAAACCCCACGTATAAGTAGACCCACGTAGTTCAAACCTGTTTTGTTCAAGGGTCAACTGTATTTGGAGTAAGTAAAAAAGAAAAAAGGGAGAAAGAAAGGAAGGAAGGAAGGAAAAATGGGAGAAGGGAGGAAAAAGAAAAATAAGTATTCTGGAAAAGAGCAATACGTACAGGATATTGGCAGAAAAAAGAGAAGACCCAGGGGAAATGAGGGAGCTGGCAGAAAGGAAGTGTGGAGACTAGTCTTCAACATGAAGCAGGATGCCTCTTTTCCTCTACAAAGGGGGGAAATGAGTAGGGCCAAATGGGTAAACAGACACTGACCTGCTCATAGTCTCTATTTTCTGTAAGACAGGACCAAGAGCCATGTGCTAGGGGAGGGGACAAAGGGCCAGAGGAAAGTGATGAGGCAAGTCAGAGGTGTGGATTAGCCACAGTGGGAAAGGGACAGGGGCCACACTAGTAACAGACGAAAGGCTTACGCTGAGGGCTCTTCTAAAGCTGAAGGCAAGATACTTAGAGTGATTCCACTTTGAAGGAGCTGCAGGAACTTCATATGGAACTCAGCATCCCAAAAAAAGAAGGTGGAACGATAGGATTAATTCAATGTTGAGGGACCGCAGAATGATTAGGCTGAAAGACCAGGGGAAAATGGATTTGAAGAGACTGTGGAGAGCACGTCATATGGTGCCCCATAAGGCCAAGGCTGGACAGGGAAGGAAGAAAATCTGAAAGAGGCTGATGGTGAGGAGAAAAGGGGGCAGCAAGAGAAAGAGGCTATGAGTAAGCTAAAGAGATACAAAAGAAATGAGAGAGAGAAGAATCAATCAAAATGAGGAAGTAAAAAACTGGAAAAAATGTCACTAGCTATTGAAATTTAAGATTTCAGAAAGAGAAACTGAGGATGGTGATATTCATGTTGAGACTGTGGGAGTTAAGTTCCTGGAATGTGATGAAGTCAACGGCCCAGAGGTGAAGGATATTGGCAAGGTATCAGACAGATCATCCCAAGACGACAACAGGAACTGAGGTAGACAGAAAGACTGTCAGCAAGATACCAGGTTGGGCTCTTGGCCTTTAACACTCACCCCTACAATTAAAGACAAAAACTATTAAAATTTCAAAACATGAAAAGATGTGCTCTAAAGACATAAGACTAATGGCGGACTAACCTAACTTGGTTTTATCTTCATTACTCATTTAATAAACCATGCATATTCTTTAAAACAAAATAATTTTGAAATTTTTATAAAATGCCTAATAGACTAAAAATTTTAAATGCCATTTAGTAGTACGTGGTGAAACAAATAAAAATTCTTTTGTGGAGTCTTTCATTATTTATCTTATTCTGGAAATGGTACATGGATATTAGTCACAATTTTTCATTTTGCCAATTTTTATATCTATAGCATATATACAAAGCAAAGAGGGGACTTGATTTTAATCTCTGAAGTGCAGCAAACTTCAAGACAGGGAGATTAAAAAATAATCTAAAAACAGTCAAAATGTTCAATTTTATGTTATGTATATTGTACCACAATAAAAAAAAATCTAAAGTAATAGAAAAAAAATCTTTATAGAGATAAATTGGATTTCTCCTTAGTATTAGTTACAGGATATCTATAGTTCAGAGTGAGTTAGAATAACATAAATGCCATTTTAGAAATTAAAGAATCATTCCTTCACAGGTTTAAGAATATATACTGAGGGACTTCTCTGGTGGTCCAGCGGTTAAGACTTTGCCTTCCAATGAAGGGGGTGCAGGTTCGATCCCTGGTCGGGAAGCCAAGATCCCACATGGCTCGCGGCCAAAAAACCAAAACATAAAACAGAAGCAATAATGTAATAAATTCAGTAAAGACTTTAAAAATGGTCCACATCAAAAAAAATCTTAAAAAAAAAAAAGAATATATAGTGAAAGATGGTGATGGCATTTAAAAAAGGGTAACCATGCTGGCTATCTTTATGTAGTGTAATGTTCCTAAATTCAGTATCAATATGTCTTCTTTTCTGGAACTTCCATTTCCTGAGCCTTTTTGTTTTTCTGTTTGAAAAGGACTAGATGAACTTACTAGTTAGTGTGATGCTGAAAGAAGTTTAAAATTTGTTTTGCATTTGTTGTATTCCATTCTTGTTCTTTCAGGGGTCCTTCGCACACAGATACATACTTTTTCAAAATTTTTTCTCCTACTTCTCGGAAATCCAAAGGTTCTTTGTGTGTAGTGTAGCTTGCTCCAGAAACACCAGTATCCACTTCATGATTTTCTGGCTGTTGATCTGCACAATGCTTCAATCCCCAATAACACATTTCTCCACTGTACATCATAGCCAGCAAATGAATGTCACTAAATATTCCTAGGAAAGTCATTTAAGTTGAGAGATTAGAATTTAAAAAGAAACCCTGGTGATTAAGACTCTAATAAAATCCTTTTACATCATTAAGCATTTTCCCTTCTCATTTAACAGCTATACTTATAAAAGCCAAATATCACTAATACAATCCTCATTCCATCGGCACTTCTATCTCTATTTTATCTATAAAAGAGGCCCAATCCCACCCTCCCCAAAAAAAGAATTATTTTTAAAGAATCATATAGGTCAGTGTGTTAATCTTTCTGGTGTTCTCTTCAGGATCTCTTTGAGAATCTAATCTAAATCGATGGAACCTCTCCCAGAACGTACATCCCATATTCCGCATACAATTTCAGAGTACTCAGTGATTCCCTCAATCCCATCCATGAACACAACTTTTATTTAGGGGTATACTCAGGATCAATAATACAGTTCCTATATTTCTACAGCAGTGTACAGAGATGATCCTGCATAATCATGCCCCTTAGAGGCCATATTATTCTAAGTTACCAAAGATGTTAAATTGTATCCAAGATGCTTTATGTTCCCAAGAAAAAGGAATACATTGCAGGATTTCCATCAAAAGTTGAAAGCGTGCTTGTTATGGAAGAAGGTGATTATATAATTAAACATTTATGACACACAAAGTATATTAATTTGATATAAAAACAAAAAGACCTAGAACTGTAAAGATCTGGGGATAAATTATCGACTTTGTACAACTCACCAAAGCTCTTTAAACCTCAGTTTGCAAAAATCAGGATTCCACATGCCCTACTTATTTCATGGAATTTTCTTAAGGAACACATAAAATAAAAATGCATAAACCATAAAGTGCTATTAAATTTTGTAACTATTTAACTTCTTCAAGTCATAAAATACAAATAAATGATCTATTCTACTAGACAGGTACTTGTGTGACTAGAAAAGTTTACCTCAAATAAATGAGCATCATAATGTCAACTGCTCACCTAATATGGCCCACCAGAAATGACTATGATAGTACTAGAGATATAAAAATAGAAGAAAAATTTAGCTTCCAAAACTGTTATAGTTTGTATTATCTTGAATCTATTGCAAGTTTTTGGTAGTCTCAGAGTTTGTCCCTACAGGTAACCCTTCACCTCACCTCCAATTCAGCTTATAAATAGTAGCAAGAGAAGGAATAATCTTAGCAGACAAACTGATTCATTACACTGTTGTATCAACAAAAGAAATAATTAAGAGCAGAATCTGAGGCTTGCATTCATGAAAATATGATGCGCTACACTCTATTAATTATGCTTTCTATGTATAAAACAACTCAGTAAGTACAACGCATATTACCCATAATCACTTCTTTTCACTTCATTTCTTCATAGTTAAAAGATCATAAACCTCAGAGAAAAAGCTGGAATAGCATTAGATGTTATTTAGAATATAAAAAGAAACAGACCTAAAATCAAGAGGATCTGGGTGTAAATTATTAACTTTGTGCAACTCACCAAAGCTCTTTAAGCCCCAGTTCGCAAAAATCAAGATTTCACATGCCCTCCTTAATTTCATGGAGTTTTCTTTTGGAATAGTTTGCTGTTTTTTCCAAATTAACGATTTTCACTGCAGAGTTATATTTCATATTAGATAGGACATTTCACTGAATTTATATCCTTTTTCATTTTTGTGATCCTACACCCTAATTATTCCTCAAAAGACTGGTAGAAGGGAGTAGGAAGATAGAAGCAAAAATGAAGAGAAAGTTGAACTTTTAAGCAGACTAGAGCCTTAGGAGGAGGAGGTGAAGTAAGCCCCACAAAGTGAAGCCACTTGGGAAAGATGAGACGTGTTTACTTAAGGGAGAGCTGGCATCCAATTTGTGCCCAACTCTAAGTTAACCTCATCCTTTATATTAAAAAGGAGTGATGGTTAAACAAGGTACACAGATATCCTTTGGAAAGGTGTTTCTGAGGAGAGAATGAATAGCTATATGCTAAAGAGTGGTTCTCAAACTTTAGCCTGCATTAGAATTACCTGGAGGATATGCTGAAATGCTGATTGCTGGGCCCCCACCTCCAAAACTTTCAGATTCAGGTATGGGATTGGGTCTATAAATCTGCATTTTTAACAAAGTCCTAGGACCTAGGGTGAGGCTGCTGGTCCATAGACTATGCTAAACTACTGTACTGCATTAAAATACCAAAGGAAGAAATGAACAATGTAAAAATTACACATTCTCCCTCTCTACTCCCCCAAGGAATCCATTACTCTGTAGCTATAGTCTTTTTGCTGCTACAAATTTTCCTTGGTATTTTTTCTGCTAATGCTCAGCATTGTTTTCAATAAAATACTTCACTTTGCACTGCTTATATCCTTGGTGAACACACCAAGAGAGTGCGGGGTGCAGGGAGGAAGAGGGTGAATAACCCATGAAGTAAAAGTGATGGCAGAAATATGACTTTCATAGGGGAAAAAAAAGGTGGCCAGACTGGCATTCTCTAGAAGCAGTAATGTCTAAATATGACTGCATCATAACTACAGTAGGTTATAAAAATAGATTTCTGAACTCCACATATTAAATCAGAACCTGCATGTGATACACAGAAATCTGTATTTTTGGGGACTTCCCTGGTGGTGCAGTGGTTAAGAATCTGCCCGCCAATGCAGGGGACAAGGGTTTAAGCCCTGGTCCAGGAAGATCCCACATGCCACGGAGCAACTAAGCCCGTGCACCACAACTACTGAGCCTGCGCTCTAGAGCCCACAAGCCACAACTACTGAGCTCACATGCCACAACTACTGAAGCCTGCACACCTAGAGCCCGTGCTCCGCAACAAGAAAGCCACCGCAATGAGAAGCTTGCGCACTGAAACAAAGAGTAGCCCTTGCTCGCTGCAACTAGAGAAAGCCCACGTAAAGCAACAAAGACCCAACGCAGCCAAACATAAATAAATAAATTTAATTTTTTTAAAAAAAGATAACATAAAAAAAAGAAGAAAAGAAAAGAAATCTGTATTTTTAAACAAGCTACCCAGGCAATTAGTGATGTCAATTCAGAGCTGCTCCTTTAAGCCATCTGAAATCCAGGTTCTGGGCTAAGCTATGAGCCAAAGGCTGTTGAGAAGGGGGCTCTTCAGTGGCATAAAAAGGGCATAACCCAAAGATGTGCACAGCTGAACAATCTTTTAACCCAGTTAACCGCAGAGTTATCCTGACAAGGCTATTTTTATAAGGGCCCACAGAAGAATGAACCATAGAAATGAGATTAAAAGATTTACTGAACACATTACCTGGTAATTTTTAAAAGCTGAAAATTTAATGGCATACAGGTAATGATCAAAGGACAAAATGATTATCTCACCTTGGAAAACGAAATAAAAATCATACTAAGTATACACTGTTTTGAGTTTTATGTAAAATCAGGTAAATTATCATTAAGATCTGGCCACAAAAATATTTTGATGATTCATACAGAACTTTTCTCTCTAATTAGTACTAAGAATTATTCCAAATTATGTTTTTTATACTGGCTAACAAAAAATTTAAAAAAAATTAGAACCACTCCACCAGGGCCTTAAGAGTAATTTAGCCTATGAAAAGTAGGATTCCTGGCTTCTAATCTACATCTTGAGGAATGAAGTAGGGAGGAACAAACTGCTTTAGATGAGAGCAAGAAGTCAGCACCAAGAGGACTGACTTCCTGTGGCAAAACTGCTAGGGAGTCGATGTTGTTTTGTTGTTTCCTGGAAAAAAGAGACCCTTTCTGTGCCTTTGATTCCCCTGTTGAAGAAGCAATGGAAGACAGAGGTGAGTGTAATCGATTATAATCCAAGAGAGGACACCAGTATCACAAGCATCGTGATAAAAAAATTCTAGGCCATGAGAATATATGACTTTATGACTAGAAATGGGAGAATAAGGGAAATTGGTGACTTGTGCTCTTTTCTTTGGTTCTAAATAAGCTTTAATGCCCATCTCTGCTTTTTCTTTTAAATCAATCCATGTGGGTGAGGAAATTTTAGAAAGATCATTTTTAATGCAGCTAATCGGTTCACTAGTTACCTGGAATAAATACGTCCCACAAATAAGTCAAAACACCCCATGTTTGTCAAAACATCATCCCCACTGAAGGAGCACCTTATATTCACAAGTTTTTTTAGGACAAGCTACTTGCCTGAATAAACTGAAGGTAACAACTTTTGGACAACAGTAGCCAGTCATAGGTTAATGGCTCTTAAATCATGGTGATTTTTTTCTGTGTTATGTTTTCTAATAGAAAGGAAAAGCCTATAGAAGCTAACAAAGAAAGAATTTAAATACACTTATAAAATTAAAACACAGAATTTTCCCTAAGTTCTCTTCTTATTCCCCATGTTTGAATTTTCCCCATCAAAATTTCCCCAAAATTTCAGATGAAGCATAAGAGAAAGTTTACACAAAGAATCTAACATCACTTGCCAGCTATGTGACCTTATCAGGCTTATCAGGACCTCAGTTCTTCCATTTGTAAAAAGAGACGCTAAAAGTAAGTGGTTCTTCTCTCTCAAACCTCAGTCTAAAACCCAAATGATGCTCTATATCCAGTTCCTAACATCTTTAAGTACATATAAGTTTATGACAGAAACTAGCAGTTACCACCCAATATTCATTCTTCCTTTCTTTCTTAGTAAAGAGACATTATATGGGATGGCAATGTATCATGTAAAGGGCTATACATCCCAGATTCCCTTGTAGCTATATGAAGCCATGTGATTAAATTCTGGCCAGTGAAATGTAGGTAGAAGTGTTCTAAGTGTTGTAACAAACTTGAGAAGGATGAAAGAAAGACTTGGCTGAAAGAAACATCCTTTTGCCATTCCTATGGACTGGAACACAGGTGAGACGGAAGGAGCTCCAGCAGCATCTTGAGATACTGAGAATGGAAGCAATGTCCTCAACAGGGATGCATGTTGCACAACTCTGGCAAGTACTGTTTACATGCATTCTATATAACTCGCCTCCTTCTGAAGCTGTAGCACTCCACTTTGAAAGACGATGGAGGAAAAAGACAGGAACCTGATGATTCCATGAAGCCACCATAACCAGCTCTAGACCTTTTTAAAGTGAAAAAGCAGTAAATTTCTCCTTGTTTAAAAGTTACTTCCAGTCTCAGGACTTCCCTGGTGGTGCAGTGGTTTAGACTCCGCACTCACAATACAGAGGGCCTGGGTTTAATCCCTGCTCAGGTAACTAGATCCCACATGCATGCTGCAACTAAGAGTTCTCATGCTGCAACAAAGGAGCCTGCCAGCCACAACTAAGGAGGCCGCCTGCTGCAACTAAGACCCAGTGCAACCAAATAAATAAATAAAATAAATTTTTAAAAATAAAAATAAAATAAAAGTTACCTCCAGTCTCTGTTACAAGTAGCTGAACCTAGAGCAGGATCAGGGCTTTGTGGGGATGCAAAGTAAGTAAAAGCAACATGATATATTACTGTCCCTAAATTACTAAGCAGAGATTAGCAGTATTTTTCTATATTACGTGAGAAGATTGTTTTAATTGTTTAAAAAGCCCTTTTATTATTTTTTTGTCTATAATGTAACCTGGAATTTATTTCAATCAAAGTTAAATCTAATAAACTTCTTAAAATTTAAAAATGCTTTAAAACACTTAGAAAACTACAAAAAGAGATCACATTACCTTCACTCAGTAATTTAGCTGTGTCTAGGTCTTGGAAAGAAACTCCTTCCTTTAACTGGATGGGACACCGAAAATTCAGCATCTGTAGCAAGTAACTGATTCCATCAATAAGGTACTAAATGAAAGTCAAAGACAAAGATTCCAAGTATTAGATGCAGGGCTAGATGTAGAAACTTCAAATGTTAATATTTTTACTCAAGAGAATATTGGTTAATATACAGATATATCATATGATTATTACATTACAATATAAGGACCTACTACCCCAAAACTTTTAAAAGTATAGCCCTCCAATTAGTAAAAGAGTATGGGAAAAAAAGAGAAATCATTAACCAAGAACACGATTCAGTAATATACTTGTCAAAAATGTCATCAGAGCAAGAAGAGGTTAAAGATAATAAAGACGTGTTCAAAAACTTATTAAAAATATGGATGTACTTTATTACAATTTAGAAATATTATGATCAAACTTTTACATCTGAAAGTATGACCTCTCATTTGCAGGCCCACATAAACCATGTGTACAATCAACCTAAGTTAGGAAGGATCCTTAGTGATACAAATATTAAGACAGGATCTTTGGATTTACTGATTTGGTCAGAAGAGTCAAGAAAAATCAGAGGGCCACAATTACCTAGGAGCAGGGTCATGTGGGATCTTTAGGAGTGATCTGCTGATAGAGAGAGGCTCACAACCAAGTTTGTTTTCTTCAGGCCAAAAATATGCTTAGAAATTAATACAGATTATCTATCTTATACAATGAAAAATAAAAATCCAGAACTTAAAAAAAAACATATAAAACGTCCCAGTTTACAAAGGGCTTTCACATGTTATCTTATTTAATCTTCACAGTAATTCCAATTTGTTTAAGATTACATAGCTGGTAAGTACAGGCCTGGAATGCCAACCCAGGCCCTTTGATTCTTCTACTCTTAATCCTGTACTAAACAGCTTTTGGAAACCTATAAAAGTCAACAATCAAAAATGTATGAGGAATGCTTTTTCACCTTTTTAAGCAAGCTAGATTTTCTTGTGAGCCATTCTCTCCTTTTGGTCAGAGAATGACAATACATGTAGAGTAGGGCTCCTCGTCTCCAAGAGAGACATTCCAGGAGTTCATCCCCAAGCAAATCGCAGTGCTGAAATACAACAAAGACACAGCTAAAAAGAGAAACTTCGTGTCTGTAAAAATCAAAATTAAATGTCAAAATATTGAGCATTTAAAAATACTCATTTCACAAAATTTGCTCTTTATTTAGCAACCTACACAGGAATGCCTTACTCTGAATCAATTAGAAATATAGAAATCTATTGCTACATGAAAATTAAAATAACTACTCCAATTTACAAATATTTCTAGAAAATTGATGTTCAAGTATTTTAGTAGCCAATTCTCTAATATATTTGAAATATAAGTATTCCATAATCTGACCGAAAAAATAAGTTTTCAGAAATATGTTACTTGAAACAATGTCTACTATTGCTAAAATAAAACAATGAAAAGATATACACAAAAACAATTTTAATAAATCAAACTTTTACAATATGGTATCATTTAAAACTTGGGATTGTTTCCACAGTTAGCATTCCCTGATAAACACAAAGAGCAACAAAGGTATCTATGTAGAGAAAGCCAGCGGACAGTTCAAGATGAGAAACTATTTGCTTGAAAGAGTAGCCAGGGCTAGAGACAAAAATCTTGGAATCATCTAAATAGAGATAGCAGTAAAAACAAGTTGTCAAGCAAAGACAAACTACAGACTATCAGAGGATTAAGGCGATATCTTTGGGGAGTGCCTATGTTTCCAAAATGGAAGAGAGGGGAGATGCCTGAAAAAGAGCAAGAGCAAGGCTTCTTAGAGATGAAGCGGAGCATGCAGGGCCTCCAAGGGATGGGGTGATCATTGGTAAGAAAGGCAACAAATGTCCAGGCAGAAGAAGACTGTGAAAGGACGAGAGATGTGGTATTAGGTTACTAGGGACCGTCAAGAAAACACAGCATCTGTAAAAGTAAAGGGAGCAGAAACAGCAAATGTGTATGTTTAGAAAATTACTAGGCACTGTAGTTACAATATAATTCCATCAAACAAACATTCTGAAACATATTTATAAAAATATGATACTTGAGTTGTGACATCAGTCTGAAATGTTCAGCTCTCTTATGTCCCTCCTTCAATCTTAATTTAAAACAAAGATACATTTAAGAAAAAAAAATACAGATTCTCAAGGGTAATATAGCAGTAATCAGCAGCATTCCACCATAATTCATAGCTGTGCAAAACTTACTTTTGGATGCATATTATTTTCTTTAACCAAAATTTCTGGTTCTGAGAGAAAACTGATCAACTCTTTTACTTTTTGTGAAGAATCTTCAGGAAAATCTTCATCTACGAGCTTGTTCTCCTCAAAATATGTCATGTCCAAAATAGCCTGAAGTAAAAGAGAAAAAAAAGTATAAATGATTTAAACTCGAATGAATAATTCTTATAGTTTAATCTTATATATATACTTTATTAGACATTTAAATCTTTTAGCACAATATTTAAATTTAAGTAGTCAAAATACCTAGCTATAAATATAATCTAAGATGAACTTTATAGTAAACTTCATAGGATTTTACTAAAATATTGAATTAAGATAATCTAGCTTCCCTCAAAAAGTAAAATGGGTATTTATGTTTTAATTCAGATAAGGTAACTATATACAATATAATTATGAAAAGTTTAATTATTACAGTCTTTGCTATTTGTACATATATACTTCCTGAACATTTTCTAAATGCCTGCCATATCAAGACAAGGTCACTACCTCTAGTTTTGTATGCTGAATCTTCAAAGGATTACCTGTTTCTCAAATGAAGCGCCAGCACTTTAAAACTACCCAATCCTTTTACTTTGTTTAATCTACTGGACTAAGACTAAGGGAACTGAGTTCTGGTATCAGTTCTACCTAACAAAGGACAAGTCATATTTTATCTTTTTTTTTGGAGCCTCAGTTTCTTCATTGACAAAATGAAGAAACTGATCCAAATGCCTTTCAAAGTCCCTTGCTTTGAGGGTAAAATGAATTAACATACGTAAACACTTCGAACATTACCTAGCACACAGCACTACTTAAGTGTTAAGTGCTCTTGTGTAGAAGGCCTAAGCCAGGAAGGGAGAGATCATCATCACAAGGAAAATGAACTGTTGATTCAGAACCATAAGATCCAAAGGGGTTTGGGGAATTTTAATCTATATTTCTAATTCTTTTGCCTTATTCTTAGAAATAAGTTAAAATGTTTAGAACTCTCCCGTGTGAAAGAAACGAGACAAGCAAGGAACCTTCTGAAAGAAAAGAGAGTCTGGCAAATTTCTCCCAAATTGTTAACAGCTCTCAGGGGTTTGTGGGTAGTTGTTACAGGCTCATTCAACCACAACGGAAGGCAGAAAGCATCTCCATGTACCTCCTAACAGAAAGCAGAGTGTCAAGCACCTAAGTGCTATGAATGTGCATTTTGGAAACCTGACTAAGTTTACTCTATTTCCTATAAACCACTTCATCTTTATTATCCCGTGGCAATCAAGTAAGGGCATACGAAGCACTCTGTCAACTATAAACTGCTATACAAATGTTAGTTACTATAATAAAATTATGTTTCTTTTCTTTTTTTTTGCTGCACTGCACAGCCTGCGGGATCTTAGTTCCCTGACCAGGGATCGAACCCATGCCCCTTGCAGTGGAAGCATGGAGCCTTAACCGCTGGACCACCAGGGAAGTCCCTCAAAATTATGTTTCTTAGTGTCCACTTGCCTCAGCAGTTTGAGAAAACTGAGAAAACAGATCTTATCTGTAGAAAGGTCTGAATTTAAAAGGAAAGTAAAAAAAGAAGGGGGGAACAGAAAAATCTTATGGACTTGCATAACAAAAGCACAGATAGTCAAGTTGAGAATCCAAAGGAAAGGTGAATTTCAGGGAAAAAAAAAAAAAAATCAGAGCCCTTATAGAAACCTCCATTCCCTCTGACTAACCTTTCACACCTTGGAAATTGCACATTTCAGTGTTTTGTTTTGTTTTATTTAAATTTATTTATTTATTTATTTTTGGCTGTGTTGGGTCTTCGTTTCTGTGCGAGGGCTTTCTCTAGTTGTGGCAAGCGGGGGCCGCTCTTCATCGCGGTGCGCGGGCCTCTCACTATCGCGGCCTCTCTTGTTGCGGAGCACAGGCTCCAGACGCGCAGGCTCAGTAGTTGTGGCTCACGGGCCTAGTTGCTCCGCGGCATGTGGGATCTTCCCAGACCAGGGCTCGAACCCGTGTCCCCTGCATTGGCAGGCAGATTCTCAACCACTGCGCCACCAGGGAAGCCCCATTTGAGAGTTTTGCTTAATTATCTATAAAGGGAAGCAATACTGTTATCTGCAAGATTTTTTCCCTTTTTTATCAACACATCCAATAAACTTTTCTTCTTTGTAAGGATACTTACTGCCTTACAGCTTCAGGTCTATATGCTTTACACATACAGTTTTTTTTAACACAAACACTTTAAACAGAGAATAAACTGCTTTCATTACACCTAAATTTTGGAGTAACCCTCTTAAATAAGCAAACTGCCTCAACAACGTCAGAAACCACATCTGTTTCAGTACCTGTGTGTAAAGTTCAAGAAGATTTGATGGATTTGAACATTCTTTGTCTTCTCCACACAGAAGTTTCAATTTTTCTAGGGCTGCAGAGGCCCGAATTAAAAAGTGATCTATAAGAGAGAAAAACATGATTACTGGAGCAGCATGGGGTCGTCATGGCGCAGCTGCAGCAGCTCCGGGTGCAGGAGGCGGTGGACTCTATGGTGAAGAGTCTGGAGAGACAGAACATCCGGAAGATGCAGGGCCTCATTTTCCGGTGCAGTGCCGGCTGTTATGAGGACAGCCAGGCGTCCATGCAGCAAGTGCACCAGTGCATTGAGCGCTGCCATGCACCTCTGGCTCAAGCCCAGGCCCTGGTGACCAGCGAGCTGGAGAAGTTCCAGGACCGCCTGGCCTGATGCACTATGCATTGCAACAACAAAGCCAAAGATTCAATAGATGCGGGGAGTAAAGAGCTTCAGGTGAAGTGGCAGCTGGAGAGTTGCGTGACCAAGTGTGTGGATGACCACATAAACCTCATCCCAACCGTGACCAAGATGAAGGAGTCTCTCTCATCCATTGGGAAATAGATGTCTGCTATTGGCCATCGGGGCTGATGGCAGGAATCTATTTAAAAAGAGGAATGGGGATTTGGGTTTTCTAAAGTTTAGGAATGAGGAAATTAAGGATGGCAGCAAGTTTAAGGCCTATGTCACTTGCCTCTGGACACTGGTTCCTTTGTGTGTGAATCCTAGAAAGTGAAAAAACCTGGTGCTAAAATTTGGGTCAGAGATAGCACAGGAGAGTTTTTGTGAGCCTGAATTTCACGTGGCAAATGCTTATCCTGGCAACAGGGAGTCTCCCTTGTACCAAAACCACAGCACTCCAAGGTACCAGATTCTCTTAGTACACAGATACCAACAGGATGGCAGGTTCATCTGACCTGCTTATGATCTGGTGGAGTGTGAGGAAAGGTGTTTCTATTTGTTGCCAACCTCCTGTTTACCAGAAGGATCACTTCAACATTTTCCACAAACTGGAAATAAAACAAAATCCATGAGGTCACTAATTTAGAAGGGGAAAGGGGGGCTTCTGGGGATTTGTTTTGCTTGGTTTTGTTTTATATACAAGGGCATGAAGTTACTTTAAGATGTAGAGTTGGAAAAAAAAAAGATGTAGAGTTGGGAGAGGTAGTTTGAATAAAAACTTTGAAAGGGTCCTTGTGGATATTCATTTCTGGCCATCAAGATGTGGATGCACATTTCTTAAAATTCTCACAAATTACATCTTTCAGCCTGGAGACCCTGCAAAAATATAAGAAGCGCTATCACATTGGTAGGGGAAGCAAACCTTCCCTCTAACTGGCAGCCATAATGGGCCCTGAGGGTGTCTGCAGCAGAGTCAGCCGAGTGACAAGGCAATCTTGCAGTGACACTCGCCCTTGAAGGGGAAGCGGACTGTGACTGTGCTGTGTGCTAGTATTCAGGAATGAACAGCGAAAGAACAACTGTTAGCTGTGTAATTAAGAGAGTTACGAAGTACTGGCCTTGGAAAAATCTTGTTTTCATAAAACAAAACAGAATGAAAGCCTAAACCCAGTATTGCTTACTTTGCCCCCTGTAATAACAGAGCTCTCTTGAGATAATCCCCTGGCAACACGAAGATCAAAGGAGAAAAAGTAAGCAACTCAGGGGCGAGCTGTGACTCCTTTAGGGCAAAAAAAGGGACAGCCCTCTGTTACCAGATACCACTTTTGCAACCTGCGTTGTTCTTGCCCCAGTTCTGGCACCTTATCATTTTATTAAGGACCTTGCTGTGTTTTTACCAACTTATTACTTGAAATGATAATACAGCATGTCTGTCTGCTGTTTCAAGACTGTGGTATATTTTTCTAGTGGTTTGGTTTTAAAAAAAAATAAGACTTAATTTTTCTTCAAAAAAAAAAAAACAAAAAAACATGATTACTTCACATAGTTTCAGAGTGTCATTTAAATGAAAAAAGTTACATATCTAAAATGATGAAATGAAATTATTACAGCATGGTAATAATATCTTTCGTAAAACATGAAGTACATCATAATGCCTAATCCTACTTAAATTGATCATGGAAATTTATTCTTGAAAGCTGGACTGAAAACTTTCTAGGTTCAGCTGCCATTTCTTAAGTGCAATCTGTATTTTCATAATGCTTCTTTTATGATGTTGACATACTCAAAATGCTTAAGCAATAAATTTAAAACCTGTATTGGAATAGTACAAATAATATACATAAATCTACAGAAAGGACTTCCACTAAAAACTTATAACTTCATATATTCTCCAAAAAATAACATGATTGATTAAATCAAATGCCTCATAAAATGTAAGCACTCTGAGCAATTATAACTTTATAATTGTGTTTATGTATTTATGTATGCAAATAGCTGTTACAATTAAAATTACACAAATTTCCTGAATATTTTACTCCTTTAAAAACCTAGAAACGGGACAAATTACTTAATGCCTTCAAAACCTAGACAAAATTAAACTAAATACTTCTGATATACCCTCTAAAAACAACTCCCCCTCACTTCCCCTCTACATTGTCTAATTTCTTCCTTTTCTCTTATGTCATATTCCCTTTGCTTTGATGTTTTCACTTTTTCTTATGGATTTTTCCTCCCTAACCTACAAAGTGCCCATACCAAGATGCCATCCACACTTCTGCATCATCTCACATAGTCAAATTTAAATATGCCCACCATCAAGACGCTTAAGTTCCTAAGTGTGCCCCTCTGTGGCTTCCTCCTGAAATATATATCCTTTTCCCCTCACTGGCAAATGGACAGAAAATGTAGCACTTGGTGAGGGTCCATCTGATCCAGCCTCAGCACCTACACAGGTACGTAAGCTGCTCAGCGTTGGAGCAAAAGCACCACCAGCTTAAGCTGCGTCTGTTGGCAATAATACGATGACTTTAAGTTTTCCCTGGTAAAGCCTAACCTGTATCTAAACCAGATTCTGAACGCTTTAAGGTCCATTATTCACCTAAATTGAAAACTACTTCTTTAGCACTGCCCTCCTATCTCTCCTCAGCCCAGAAATATCATCCACACAGCTCAGAAAAAAAAAATTCTATTGTGAACTAAATTGTATGAAACATGGTACTCCTTAGGTACTTCTTAAAACACTGAGTTGATATTTTCCTCTTAATTTGCAGGATTATTTTAAATGTAAAGACTTGCACTGAACTCACGGAACCACTGCTGAAGGAGTGTCTCATATGAATTCATGACATAATTACAGAGGTGGAGGTATAATGGCTCACAATTTTAGAAAATTTTTATGAAATGTAGCATTTTTCCTAACCATTCAAGGTAGTGACTGACAAGACAAAGACAAGTGATTCTTACATAGTCCCTGGAAAAGGTCCCTCTCATGATATATTTCCATAAAGTAAACATACTACGCTTGTACAATGAGAAATAAATGAACAAAAATTGACCAGAGGTAAAAAGGAGAGTATTCTTAGATGGACTAGTGTCTGGTTGTATCTGATCTAATTTAAAGACAACAGGAACTATCAATCCCTATAACCTAATATAAATATCATTAAAGGACAAATTTTGGGTGCATATTATTTTTGTGCTATGGGAAAATACAAATTCAGTTCAAATACATGCAACCATGTTTTAATTAAACTTCATAAATATAAGAAAATCTTGCTAGTAATACTGATGAATAGCTCATAACGTGGACCACTATTATTTTAATTCCAGTACACTTCAGAACTTTAAAGCCTCCAAACAAGAATATATACCACTTTTATATTTTCAGCCCTCATTCTAGACTGGATTAAAGAACTCTTCCATTGGAAAATGAGAATGGCTTTTGGCTTCAATGGTAACTGAATAGCATACATTCTTTGATCTCTTTAGACTGATTCTAATGGAGTTGGAATGGGGTGGAGATCACTGAATAGCTTACTTAGAAGTAACTTAGATACACTTCCAGGTACAGCTACTACTGTCCATGAACTAACTATTCATGCGATTCACTTACCACAAACCAAAAAAGAAAACAGCTTCAGGGTAGTCTGTGGGTTTTTAAGAACATACCCCTAAGAAAAGAAAATCCAGCAAATAATCTTCACTGGAACTAGAGCCATTTTATCATGGACCCTATTCAATAAATTCACCAACTACTCAATCGCTTGGGAAAACGTTCCACTACTATTTTCCTATGAGTTCGATGACAATGAGACAGTCCACAAGAATTTTTAAAACTGTCTATCTGTAGTAAAGGTGCAAAACTCAAAAAGAAATAATGTAGAAACGTACAGGCAGCTGATAAGTATTGAAAGAGAACAAAAGTCCAAGTAATTCTCCGTCAGTTTTTCAAAGGAAACAGCTTAGACATTTCCAAAAAAGTATTCTAGTACTCACAGGGCCCTTGTGAAACCTGAGATGATGAATGTGAGAATCGTCTAAATTATACCAATGTAAATCTCTTCTGTATTGTTTACAGCTGAGTTTAGAACCCAAAACATAACACAGAAGTTTACAACGAAGCAATGAAAAAGTCGAACCGTTATACACGCCTAGCTATCTCTACTACACGCAAAACCATTACTTATTTGTGTACCATCATCCAACTTTAACCACTCATTTAAACTTCCATGTGTACTTCCATCCAGATCTTGCCCTTTTCCCAGTTGCTACCGAGACAGTTAAAGACAAGCAGCACTGATATGACTTGAGATTTCAGCGCTTTTCACGGTTTATGAAAAATGGGGTCTCGAAGCAAACGCCTTGCCTTTAGGCGTTGTGAGTTCTTGGAGGTGGACCAGCGACCCCGCAGCGGAGGCCAGAAGGACAACACCTTCGGCAGTCCTGGCCTGGGATCCACACGGACAACAGGCCGCAGCCTCAGCCCCTACGGCCGTCGACCGCCAGCTCTGAACAACCGTCCGCCCGCCCGCCTCCCTCCCTCTCCTCGGCTCCCTCACCATCTTCGCCGGCGGCTTCGCTAAGTTGTTGTATGTGGGCCTGAGCCAGGTCCCCGAGCTCCTCCACTCGCCTCACCACACTGGAGCCTGAGGACGCCATGGCCACAACGGGCGGACGCGCCTAGCCACGTGACTGCGCCGGCCTGAGGTCACCTGATTCCCCGGCGCCGGCGGGGAGTGGAGGGGTGGAACGCTCCTGATAGGTGGGAGGGGACCCCAGCTCCAAAAGAGGGCAGGCCCAGGCCCGCACAGGTTGTTCCGGGTTATTTCCTTCCTTCTCGGAATTCTCTCTCCAGAACCCTGAACAGCAGGTCAACTTTTTGGGGCGGGCGTGACGTCAGGAAGCACCTCCCCCTCCTCTAAACCAATCGGAAGCCCCCCATGTCCCCACGCTGATCCAATGAGAAGCCAGATCGCTAGGTGGGGGTGGGAGGGGGTGGGAGG
>NC_041221.1:51249498-51258917 GCF_002837175.3 Physeter macrocephalus | reverse complement strand
GAGTGCCGCAGTGGCTGGCTGGTGTCTGCCCTGTGTCCAGCGCTGCTGCCGCAGTCAATAGAGCAGACAGGAAAGTCTGAAAATAGGACTGTCTGGTTTTGGTTGCCTAAAATATGGAAAGCCTGGGAGACACTGCTTTGGGAAAGATCCCTGGTGTTCTCCCTCCTTGCTGCAAGTAATAAATCATTCCTTCTCTGGTTAAAAAAAAAAAAAAAAAGACTGGCTCTCCTGGAGAACATCCAAGTCTCTAAGAGGTTACTGTGCGTCTAGGTGGGGACCTCCAAACACTGGTGGAAATTCCCACTCTAAGCGGTTGAATGTCGCTTTTTTAAAGTTTAATTTTAGCAGCTGAGTTTGTTTTATTTCTGGTCTGCTTTGTCTAGCTCACATTTAACATATTCATCATAATCTCACGTCCATTAGTACAAAAATTTTGCATTTACAAAAATTTATATTGCCATACATCTGAAGACCCTGCCTTAAAGCCCTTCGTGTGAAAAGTTCATCCTCTCAACTGAGTTTCAAAGCACTCAGGAGTCTAACTTCCACTTTGCAGTCCCTATTTTCTTGCCTCTGGTCAAACAAATCTTTAACTCGTTTTTTTCATTTTCCAATTTGACACAGTATATCTTGAATAATCTCCATCCTATCTTCTTTCTTATGAAAGACAGTTTTTTATTTAATAGAAAATACTAAAAATAGGTGCCAACTAAAAGTTGTCGCTTGTCATCTGTTGCCATTCTACAATGAAGTCACTAGGCACTGTAGTCACTGACCTTCAACACACTCTGAAAGGAGTTCAGGGTAGAGATCAGAAACGAGGTACACTGTCCTCTGGGAAAAACTGCAGAACAGACCTTCAGATAGTTAGATATTTTCAGGAGAAGATTTTGTGAGCCCAATTTCTTGTGTCTTCTCATTTCTAGAAAACCAGTAAAATCATTAATGGAGACGTCTGCTCCTCGTGACTAGCAGCAACCTTCTGCCAAAATGTGTGCTTGACTGCACATATCCCCCTTCACTAAAATCATATATACACTGACAGTTCCTCAGAGCTATCTACAGTCCAGGCTATAGTCCTCATGAGGCCCCAAATAAAACTTAACTCACAACTCTCACGTTGTGCACTTTTTTTGCAGTTGACATAAGGAAATAGTGTAATTGACCACAATGGCTTTCTAGCTGACCTTTGTAACACCAGTTTCTTCCTCCTTCAATTCTCCCTAAACATAGGGAGCAGGAATCAGGTATTAATTTTGTATCCTCAGGGATTCCTACAGTGTCTGATATGTAATAAATACTCAGGAAAAGTTTATTAATTAAACAAAAACTTCATGTTAACTTGTCAATATATTACTCTCTAATCAGGAAGCTAAAGGCCAGGAAGTTTGCATTATGTGATCAATGTGGGCTAAAGAATCAAAATTCTTATAAGCATTTGACATATCAAAATGCCAAACCTCACTAAGTATATGTATTAAATAAAATTTACAGTTCCAGAGATTCATTAAACAACCATGGACTTTCAGCGGGAAACATACCTGACACTGGGAATTATTGCTCAACTGATAGTAAGTGTGTGCATGTCTTCAGAGAGAATTGGAAGGGATCTGAGAACATATAGTACAGACCCTCATCTCCGGGTGAAGAAACTGGACAGAATTTAACTATTAACTGCTCCAAATCCTAGAATACGTGATACTGTGATTTGTCCAAAATCATACCAAAGTAAGCATGTGTAGAAGACCCTCACCATAGATATAAACAGCTAACAGCCGGCCCTCACCAATGCACACTGAAGAAAGGGCTTAAAGTCAGAGACCCAGTCCTAGAAAAGAGGAAATGTGAGTAATTTCTCCAATTTTATAGTTAATTATTTCTACTTTAGGAAACCTACAATGCATAGAACAAATACAAATATAATGCTAGATTTTAAAAACTCATTGAAATTAATAACTCATTATGAACCTACCAAAAAGTATCTTCTAAAATAAATAATTGATCTCATTTGGACCATTTCCCTCCCAATTGATATATAACAGATAAAATCCAATTAGCTAAGAAGAAATTAATTTCTAGAGATTTTATAAAAAATACAGTCTTTTTAAAAAAATTAATTTATTTGTTTGTTTTTTTGGTTGTGTTGGGTCTCCGTTGCAGTGCATGGGCTTCTCACTGTCGTGTCTTCTCCCGTTGCAGAGCACAGGCTCTAGGCGCACATGCTTCAGTAGTTGTGGCACGCAGGCTCAGCAGCTGTGGTTCGTGGGCTCCAGAGCCCAGGCTCAGCTGTTGTGGCGCACGGGCCCAGCCACTCTGCGGCATGTGGGATCCTCCCAGGCCAGAGACTGAGTCCGTGTCCCCTGCACTGGCAGGTGGATTCTCAACCACTGCGCCACCAGAGAAGCTCCCCCCAAAATACAAAGTCTTTCTACGAATAAATTCTTGATTGCCTCTGAATTACTAGTACTTACAACTTGTACCATTCTTGTGAAATCTTCCCTTTACTGCTTTACATTTTTTGTGTGGGTCTTATTCTTTCATATAAATTTGTCAACCCCCTGTGAACAGGGATTGAGTTCTATTTTTTTTTTTTAGTTGCCACCAGTGACTTGAATGTAACAGGACCTCAATAAATGAGGTCTTTTTCATTTAATGACCCATTATTGGGTTATGCAGTATAAGAGGCACTGGATTTATGGCAGTAAGCAAAATAAACATGATCACTGCCCTCCTGGAGCCTGTTACCTAGTGGGAGAAGACAGAGACATAATAATTACACAAATGAATGCATAATTTTAAAACTGTGGAAGATGTTATGAAGGAAAAGAAAAGGGATAATTTGGTTTGAGATATCAGAGAAGTCTTCTCAGAGGAAATGATATTATCACCTAAAGGATAAATAAAATTAGACAGGTGGAGAGAAGGGGTGCGTACCAGTCTGTGTCCAATCAAGAGAAAGAAGCTACATGGTCATTTGAACAGGGAAAGTGTGATATAAAGAATTATTAACAGGGACTTCCCTGGTGGTCCAGTGGTTAAGAATCTGCACTTCCACTGCAGGGGGCGTGGGTTCTATCTTGGTTGAGGAACTAAGATCCTGCACGCCACAAGGCACGGCCAAAAAAAACAAAAAAAGAATCATTAATGGGATTGAAGTCACAATGGATTGGCTAGTAAGAAGTAAGAATAGAGGAATAGCAGAGATAACGGGCAGTCATTACTCCTGGGATATAGACCTAGACCTTGTTGGAGAATTCCTGGCTGTGGGTAGCTGGTTAGTAGAGTAGTTCACACCAGTGGAACTTGCTGGAACTCTACCCTCTGGGACTTGCTAGAAATCTGCCCTCCAAGGTGCTGGGAAAGCTGCTCACGGTGAGGTATCTCACAGGAGGCACTCTGCTACAAAACTGCCCAAGATGGGCGCCAGGAGAAGCTGCTGGCCTTGCTGCAGAAGCCTGCCAAGCACAGAACCAGGAAGGAAAACCTTTTGTTTCCTGCAATGTCTCTCTAGCTCCCTCTACTGACAAAGTTTAATATATCAGCTGACAAAAATTATTTAAAGGGCTCATATTTTTTCACAAAACAGGCAAAAAGGACAAATTTGGAGCTGAGAGGCAATAAATATATAACCAGCACAGTGGAGAAGAACACATCTGGCACAGGGAATAGCATATGCAAAGACTCTGAGTTTGGAAGGAGCTTGGCAGTTTCGAGGGATGAAAGAAGGCCAAAGGCTCCTGGTGCGAGGGGAAAGTAGAGCAAGGTGAGGCTGAAGAGCACATGTAGAGGTTATCTCCTGAGGTGGATGCCTCACCCTCAACCATGGAAATGGACTCCACACCCCAGTGTGAGCCCCCATCAGCTGTGTCTGTATCAATTGTCTCTATCTTCTGACCATGGCCAATTCCTTTATTCAATTAGGTGGACAAAAATTAGTTCAATATTTAATGAGCCCCTACTCTATGCCAGGCACATGTAATATGGTAATAAACAAGAGAGACCTGCCTTTGTGGAGATAGATTCAGGGATAGATAGATCCAGGGGTAAAAGTCTGACAGAAGCCAAGCCAATCAGATTCTTTCTCCTGGTCATTTGGGACATTTAAGAGAGAAAACTAATCACATCAATGTCAGCACTCCAGTGAGACAAATCCACCTGCTGTTGCAGAGGTTCCTGGGGGAGGACTTGGTTTCTTTGCCTCCCTGAGTCTTGTTTGTTCAGCTTTTCCTTGATAGTCTCCTGTGTCTGTATCTAGAAACTAATTAGCGTCAGTTTCTGTTGCATGCACTAAAAAAAAAGAAAACAAAAACATAATAGAGTTTACATATAGAACAGTAGAGGCAGATCATGCAGGGCTTCTGATGCCATATTAAAGATTGTAGACTTTATCATAAACGGGAAAAAAGCTATTGAAGTATTTTAGGCAAGGGATTGATATGATCAGACTGTATTTTAATGACTCACTCTGGCTGCTGAGGAGAATGGAATAACAGAAAGTGTGAGAGAGAATTGGGTAGTTTAGTTGGGAGACTAGTTCTTTGGAAGAAAATTAAGTAATTCCTGTCAGAATGTGCACAGTGAAAATAGCGAGGATTACGTTTGACACACTATAGAAGTAGAATTGACCGGACTTGGTGACGGGATTGGATGTGAGAGGGAAGGAGAAACAGGTGTCAAAGATGTCTTCCAGGTTTCTGCAGAGAGCTACTTGGCCAAAGGCAGTGACATTTGCTGGTTCAGCTGAATCTGGAGGAAGAGCAGATTGGTGAGGGAAAGCAAGAATCAGTTCAGTCTTATTGATTTCTAGAGTTCTTTATGCAAATCCAAGCTGAATAAAACTTTCATCTAATATGTTTTTACATTCATCTAAAAAACCAATCGACAACTAATTTTTGAAGTTTACCTTGGGGAGGGAGAGAGAGAAAGAGAGTAACATCCCCTATAGGCATACTGGTAATTAAGAGGTGTGAAAGGACTTGAAATATAGATGTATTTTTGCGGCGAGTGGGGGCTACTCTTCATTGCTGTGTGCAGGTTTCTCATGGCGGTGGCTTTTCTTGTTGCAGAGCATGGGCTCTAGACGCTCAAGCTTCAGTATTTGCGGTGCACGGGCTCAGTAGTTGTGGCGCACGGGCTTAGTTGCTCCGCAGCATGTCGGATCTTCCCAGACCAGGGATCGAACCCCGTGTCCCCTGCATTGGCAGGCGGATTCTTAACCACTGTGCCACCAGGGAAGTCCATGACTGGGAATGTTAAAAGCATGATAATTAAAGGGATCTTGAATAATAAGAACTTAAACATATAATTTAAGCTCTAGAATAAATTCATTCTGGAACAGAGCAGAACGACTGCTGTGCCATTTAGGTTTTCTAGGTCTCATTTTATGTTATAGGAAACCGTTTCTTCTCCTCCACTCTCCAAGGTAATTAATTGTTTTCCCTATTCTGGGGGCAGCCCTATTTTGCTGTTTCCTTTAGCATTTTTAATGATATCCATATTACCTACAAGATATATCTGCCAGATAAACTAATTCTAATAAGTGTGCACTATTGCTACAGTATCAAATAATTTCCAAGTTCTGTGTTTTGTCGGTGACATGACATTTAAAGACTGGGTACATTATTATAAGTCCACTGGAATCTTAAGAATCTTTTTTAAAAATATTTATTTATTTATTTGGCTGCACTGGGTCTTCGTTGCGGCATGCAGGATCTTTAGTTGCAGCATGCGGGCTCTTAGTTGCGGCATGTGGGATCTAGTTCCCTGGTCAGGGATCGAACCCAGGCCCCCTGCATTGGGAGCGCTGAGTCTTAACCACTGGACCACCAGGGAAGTCCTTAAGAATCTTAATACTTCTAAAACAAATTAACAGAACACAATGAAACCTTACAAGTAACTGTTATTTAACTTGCAAAGATGCCATTAAAAGCTACACTTTGATTTATATTACCAGTTTTTTAATCCCTAATAAGCAAATATTGTAAAAACATATCCACACAAGGACATGAATCTCAACTGGCAGAACAGACACACTAGCTTCTTAATATCCTAAAGAACTTACCTTAAAGAAAAGCGTTGCATGAGGCAGAATAATTTTGGCTGCAGATCTCAGAAAACCCAACTACAATGTAAACAGTGAGGAAACACATGGTTTGGAAAATGAATCGCAGAGGCAAGACAGGCTTCAGGGCTGATTTAAGCCAGCAGCCCCAGCTCCATGTCTCTGCGAGTGTCTTGGCTCTGCCTTCTTTGTCTGTTGGCTTCATGCTCAACCTGACAGTGAAAGGGCTGCTGCCATTCCAAGCCTCATACTGTCAGAGGAAGAAAGAAGCAGGTACTACTGGAAACTTTCACAGAATTATAACGAAGAACTTCTCCAGAATTCCAGATCAAACATTTCCTCACACTTTATTTGTTCAATCTGGGTCACATGATGGTAAATTACTGACACAAGGTTAAAATGATAGGGAAGCTAGAATAGACAGATAGACATTACAAGGATAATCACAAGAAGTGATTATATATCTAGAGAGAAATATAGATATAGGTATATACACATATATCACAAAGATAATCCCCTTAAGGTCAAGTCATAGTGTTAACCTCATCTACAAAATACTACACAGCAACACCTAGATTAGTACTTGATTAGACAACTGAATATTATACTATAGCCTACCAAAGTTGGCACATAAAACTAACCATCACAGGTTCCATTTCCAAACCTGTGAGGAGTGTATTGAAGAGGGTGAAAATGGAAATCTGTACAAAATCAGGATTCTGACCAACAATTGGTCATTAACTTAGCACAAAGTTAAAGCCCAAGAGCATTAATTTGTGCCTGTTAATAAGAAAACTCCATTATTTAATTTTTATTTAATCTACTGAAGTAAAAGTTCTCCCTATCCCACTGTATAATACTGTTTATATTAACTTCAGAGATTTAAAAAAAAAAGATTTTAATGTACTTTGGTCAGGCTCAAAGTTTTTTAGTTTTTTTCAATTTATCAACAAAAATTAACAGACAATAAAATATAATATAAAAGAGAACTTAATACTTTTTTAATTTAAAAAATTCAACTTCGTCCATCGCCAAAATTTAATACGCTTTAATTTCTTGTACTTAATCCAGAAACCTCCCTTTGACTTTACCGGCTATAATAATTAATTGCCTCTGGCAAATGCAGTTTACTTTTCCTGGCTCAAGACAACTTGTCCCAAGTTAAGTCATTTGAGGTCAGTCACTTTCAACCATATTTCTAAGGTCTATGGCCCTCAGGAAAGGGAAGTTCCACAAGCTCCAACCTGCCTTTATGCCCTCATCTCCCTACTATCCTGAACCTCTGCTCCCAAGATTCTTCCTAACAATCGCCTTCGTCCCATCTTTTTCACTGAGCACCCTGGAACTCTTGCTCCAATGTTAATAGAGGCCCCCATCTCCTCCAAATTTTCATCTATTTATTTCGGCGGACATAACTATTAATACTTCATCTGCTTGAGGTCAAGCTCCCTGATCGTTCCCCTCTTACCCTCTACTGACCTCTGGATCCCTCTCTCACACTCAGTAAAGACACTGAGTCTTCGTTTACATCATTTATCTTAACCCTAAACCCTGCCATAATCCTAAAATAGCCCAAAATCCTGGTAGACCAATGAACCAGGCTATAGACCTCAGAAGCCTTAAACTCCAAAACTCAGTCTCTGACTACATCTCATATATCATTTACAATTCTCTCATGATCTCACAACAATGCAGATTTTTGATCTAGAAAAACCCTTTGGTGAAATTTTCTCTCAATCCTTTTAGCTCCTTTCTGGCCTTTTTCCCCTGGATAACAAGATTGGTCAACTGAACCTTTCACTCTACAAAACCCAACCAATCTTTAATGAATGTTCCTCTGCCCTGCCACTCAGGTGTTAAGCTCTGAAGCACAACAGACTTATTGCCATGCAGATTGATTCCACTATAAAATGAGCTGGAGCCTTCATGCTGCCTGGCAGTCCTTAATCACTTGTCCTTAGTCAGCTTCCTCTGGTGACATTCGCTCAGACAGCAAGCTCCTTGATGGCAGATTGAATACCTCATGGGTGGTTGCATCCCTTGCATATACCCCTGACTTACAGAGAGTAGACAAATATTTATTAACTTATTAAATGTTAATTAATTTATTAGATATTTATTTTTTTTAAACGAATGAATGTACCTTAAAAATGCTTGAGCTCCCCCATTTCTTGTCCTTGTGCTCCTCTCTGGCTCCTTTCCATTCTGAATCCAGCCCCAACGTCCAAACTTTGCAGAAGTGTAGTCTACAGTCACTGACTCCTGTCTCCTCTTTCTTATCCTTTATTGAGTCATCTACACACTTCAGTTTGGCTTCTTTACTCATCGTTTTCCAGTCATTATCTCACTGAACATCTCTGCAGCATGTGACACGGTTTATCACAATTTCCTCTGGGAACTCTCTACAGTTCCTTGGTTCAAAGACTCTATACTCTCTTGATTCTCTTTGTTCTTCTGTTGTAAATCATTACTTTACTGTCCCTTCCACAGAATTAACTTTTTCTACCCTCCCACTGAATGTGAGTGTATTAGCGTTAGAATCCCCTGGAAATGGACACTAAAATGGAGATGTGTACAGGTGGTTTTTTTTGGAGTGCTCTCAGGAAGATTATCTGTGGGTGAGGTGGGACTGGGCAGGGGAGAAGTTGAACTCGGATGCAATTGTCACAGAGGCCTCAGCTGATCCTACAGAGAGTTCTTGAATGAAGGTAGCCCTTAATCGATGTCACAAACTGAGGCAAAGAGGCCAAGGGTTTGTATTTCTACACTGATCATTCGTTGGATGAAGGATTTCCCCAGAGAATGGGCTCAAAGTAGGGCAAAGCATCTCCCTTGGGCGGAGGGCAATTCTAGAGAAGTGATATAGATGGCATATAGCTGTGAGCCATCAGTAGGCAGTGCTCCCAGCAGCTGGGGAAGTGAGTGCCCTGGTTGTGAAGGGGGGAACTGTGACGGAGCAGTATAGCTTCCTCTACAGTGGGAAGTTCCCTCCCATTCCATCTTCAGCTCACTGCTCTTCCTGCTTCTTACTCTCCTTCCGCTCTGCTTAACATACCTCACTCGCATGGTTTCAGCTACCACCTATACTAATGACTCCCAAATCCATCTCCAACCCAAACCTCTTCACTGAGCATCACCTTTCCATATACTCACAGAAAACTGCCTACTGGGCATTTTCAGCTGCAAATGCCATAGGCATTTCAAATTTAAAATGTCCAAATGCAGGGCTTCCCTGGTGGCGCAGTGGTTGAGAATCCGCCTGCCAATGCAGGGGACACGGGTTCGTGCCCCGGTCCGGGAAGATCCCACATGCCGCGGAGTGGCTGGGCCCGTGAGCCACGGCCACTGAGCCTGTGCG
>NC_041221.1:51209873-51249456 GCF_002837175.3 Physeter macrocephalus | reverse complement strand
AAAAAAAAAAAAAAAAAAAAAAAAAAACCAAAACAAATAAAATGTCCAAATGCAGAATCATCATCCTCGTGGATGCACAACTCGTCTGCGTCTGTGCATCCACAGTTCCTATTGTGGAGTCATCCTTGAATCCTATCACTCACTCAGCCCCACTCCAGTCCAATCCAACCAGACAGAGACCTGAATATTTTACCTTCTTTCCATTTCTGGATAGAGGTGTGGAACTATCCAAGCCAGAGTGTTGATTAACATATTCAATTTTATTAAGAGAATGATTAACCCATTGTGAGCAGAGCAATGGACTCACAAAGATGTCCACTTCCTAATTTCTGGAGCTGTGAATATTTTACCTTATGTGGCAAAGGACAATTAAGGTTGCAGATGGAATTGAGGTTGCTAATCAGCTGACCTTAATACAACGATATTATCCTGCATTATCTGGGTGAGCCCAATGTAATCACAAGTGTTCTTAAAAATGGAAGATGGGGGAAGAGGAGATCAGAGTGATGCCTTATGAGAAGGACTTGACTTGCCATGGCTAACTTTGAAGATAGAGAAAGGAGATTATGAGCCAAGGAATGTAGGTAGCCTCTAGAAGCTGGAAAGGCAAGAAACTGATTCTCCCCTACAACCTCCATGTATTAGTTTTCTACTACTTTCTGTCACAGATGGTCAAAAAATTAGTGGCTTAAAACAACACACATTTATTCTCTTATGGTTCTGGAGGTCAGTATTCCAAAATCAGTTTCACTGGACTAAAGTCAAGGTGTCAGAAGGCCCACATTCGCTCCAGAAGCTCTAGGGAAGAATCCATATCCTGTATTTTCCAGCTTCTAGAGCTGCATTTCTTGCATTCCTTGGCTCATGGCCCCTTCCTCTGTCTTCAAAGCTAGCAGTGTAGCATCATCAAATCTCTTTATGCTTTTATCACATCACCTTCTCTCTAAAGTTAAATCTCTCTACATCTCAGATTCTTACCTAAGAATTTAACTTGTAGTAGTTATTCCAACTCTTACAAGACTTCTTAGAAACTCTTCATACATAAAGGATAACAAGCCTTTCTATTACAATTCGACAGACCAGCACTGTCCAATAGAACCTTCTGTGATAATGGATATGGTTTATATTTGTTTTGCATTTCACATAAATAGAGTCATATACTATATGGTCTTTTGTGACTGGCTTCTTTCACTTAGCATAATGTCTTTAAGGTTCATCCATTTTCATGGCATGTATCAAATACTTCACTCCTTTTTACGGCCAAACAAAATTTCATTGATTGGGTATACCACATTTTGTTTACGTATTTATCAGTTGATGGGCATTTGGGTTGTATTCACCTTTGGGTATTATGAATAATGCTGTTATAAACATTCCTGTACAAGTATTTGTGTGGCCATATGTTTTCATTTCTCCTGGGTATGAGTTGAATTGCTGTGTTATATGGCAACTCTATGTTTAATTGTTCGAGAAATTGCCAGCCTGTTTTCCAAAGTGGCTGTGCTATTTTACTTTTCCACCGGCAGTATATGAGGGTTCCAATTTCTACACATTTCCACCAACATTTGTTATTATTTCACTTTTTGTTTCTAATCATCCTAGTATGTGTAAAGTGGTATCTCATTGCATTTTTATGTGGATTTCCCTAATAAATAATGATGTTGAGCATCTTTTCATGTGCTTATTGTCCAGCTGTATATGTTCTTTGGAGAAATGTCTATTTAGAATCTCTGCCATTAAAAAATTGGGTTATTAATACTTTTATTATTGAGTTGTAAGAGTTCTTTAGCCCATCCCTTATAAGATGTATGGTTTGCAAATATTTTCTCCTATTCTGTGGGTCACTTTTCACTTTCTTAATGGTGTCCTACTTTTTCTTTTGCTGCTCATGCTTTTGATGTCATATCTAAGAATCCATCACCAAATCTGAGGTCATGAAATTTACTTCTGTGTCTTCTCCTAAGAGTTTTATGGTTTAACACATTTTACTTTTAGGTCTTTGATCCATTTTGAGTTAATTTTTGCATATGGTGTGAGGAAAGGGTCCAACTTTATTCTTTTACATGTAGATAGCCAGTTGTCTCAGCACTATTTGTTGGAAAGACTATTCTTTCCCCATTGAATAGTCTTGGCACCCTTGTTGAAAATTAATGCATTAATTCATAACTAGGCAAGTTTCTTGATCTTCTTGCCTAGTTATTCTATACATTATTGAAAGTAGAATATTGAAATCTCTGTTATTATTGAATTATCTATTTCTCCCTTCATTCCTGTCAGTTTTTGCTCCATGTATTTGGTGCTCTCATGTTAGGGGCATATATGTTTATAATTGTTAAATCTTCCTGATGGATTTTCCTTTTACCACGACTTGGTGGGTATACTTATGAATGACCTGGCTATGGGGAATGCCCGTGTTCCCCTCTCTGCTCCCCTTCAATTAAAAGGAGGTAAAAATAAGCCTTCTACATGCAGAGAGTCTGGTTTTCTTATTACTAGGATTGGCTTTCAACAGATAATTGGCACAGCTATTCAATCATTGTCAGAAAGGAGGGCCACAGATTATTTATTCTAAAATACAAAGGACATTTCTTATTCTGTGCATTTCATTATTATAAACAGCAAGAATGTGACTCTTGTTTCCAAATCATTAAGTTCTAGCTCTTTCCTAGGCAACATCAAAAAAATATTTCTTACAAAAACTAGACTTCTCGTTCCCTGAAAGAAGGAAATATATCTCATTCTTTCTTGTATTTCTACTGTGTAGAAGAGAGCCTGCTCTACAACAAATGTCTTGATGACTTGAAATTTTAAAACTGTGTTTATCACTTCTCAGGTGATATGCCTTTCTATCCACAATGAAATTATAAAAGGCATTTATTGGGACTTCCCTGGTGGTCCAGTGGTTAAGAATCCGCCTTCCAATGCAGGGGACACAGGTTCGATCCCTGGTTGGAGAACTAAGATCCCACATGCTGTGGGGCAACTAAGCCCCGCGCTGCAACTACTGAGCATTTGGGCCAAAACTAGAGAGCCCGAGTGCCGCAACTACAGAACCCATGCACTCTGGAGCCCTCATGCTACAATTAGAGAGAAGACTACACACCACAACGAGGAGCCTGCGCGCCACAGTGGAGGATCCCGTATGCCGCAACAAAGACCCCATGTACCGCAACTAAGACCCGACACAGCCAAAACTAAAATAAATAAATAAATATTTTTTAAAAAATAAAAGGCATAGATTATAAGAACATAAGAAATAAAGTCAAGGGAATTCCCTGGCGGTCCAGCAGTTAGGATTCCATGCTTTCGCTGTTGAGGGTGTAGGTCCAATCCCTGGTCAGGGAACTAAGATTCCACAAGCTGCAGAGTGCAGCCAAAAAAAAAAAAAAAAAAAAAATAGAAATAAAGTCAGAATCACCTGAAATAAAAGTGGTTACTATTAAAATTCTATAAATATTCTTCCAGACATCTATGCATAAACAAAAGCAAAACTTTTTTCATGGAACAAAACTATAGGGTTTTAACCTGATTTTATGACATGTCAATGTATTGAAGATATTGAAATGTGTCATTCTTTTTAATATTGCTGAGCTTACAAAGTTGAGTTTAAGAAATTACTAGATAATTAATGGTTCTTCACTTTTTAAAATTACACAAATAATTTGTATTAAATATAATACAAATTAAAACAATGCAACACATACAGGTGGAAAATTTTAAATTCCCTTCATTTTTCTATTAATTTCTATACAAATACCACTAACGTATAATTTTGATTTGTTCTTTTTTACATAAATGGAATCACATCATGCACATTATCCTGAAACCTGATTCCTTATTTATTTATTTATTTATTTAGGCTGCACCGGGTCTTAATTGTGGCACATGGGATCTTTGTTGTGGCATGTGGGATCTTTAGTTGCGGCATGCAGAATTCTTAGTTGTGGCATGGGGACTCCTAGTTGTGGCATGCATGTGGGATCTAGTTCCCCAACCAGGGATTGAACTTGGGCCCCCTGCATTGGGAGTGTGGAGTCTTACCTATTTGACCAAAAGGGAAGTCCTGTGATTCCTTTTTTTTTTCTAAGGTGTTATTTATTTTTAAATAATTAATTAATTAATTTTTGCCTGTGTTGGGTCTTTGTTGCTGCGCACGGGCTTTCTCTAGTTGTGGCAAGAGGGGCTCACTCTTCATTGCGGTACGCGGGCTTCTCATCGCAGTGGCTTCTCTTGTTGCGGAGCACGGGCTCTAGAGTGCAGGCTCAGTAGTTGTGGCACATGGGCTTAGTTGCTTTGCAGTATGTGGGTTCTTCCCAGACCAGGGCTCAAACCTGTGTCCCCTGCATTGGCAGGTGGATTCTTAAACAGTATGCCACCAAGGAAGTCCCCCCTTGATTCCTTTATTTAACTATGTCCTGGTGAAGTGTTACTGTAACTACCTGAAGATCCCTCTCATTCTGTTTTACTGCTGTGTAGTATCCCACAGTAAAGGGGTGGAAATGTTGAAGGAGGTGGAAATTTAAAATGCTATTTTGCCTTACAAAATATGAGAGGATTATTTCTTCTACATCCTTGACAACATTGTTTATAACTAATCTTTCTAATTTTTGCCTACCTAATAAACATAAAGTGACATCTCATTATTTTAAATTGCATTTGCTTGGTTAGACCATCTTTTCATATAATAACTGGTTATTTACATTTATCCTTCCATTATATATGTTCATTTTTCTTTTTTTGGTGATTATCTTTTTTGTCTTTTTTGTTTTGTAGTTATTAGAATTATGGCTATTAACTGTCAGATTTACATGTGAAGAATACTTTCTCCCACTTTGTTGTTTGTCTTTTAATTTTGGTCACGAGTGTGAGATTACAACTTTAAAGTCTATGTGGTTTTGTTGACTCTATCAATCTTTCACTTTATAGCTTCTGGATTTTATGACTTGTTTGGAAAGGCCTTTCCCATCCTAATATTATAAAATAATTCCTCTACATTTACTTCTACATACTTCATTTACTTCATACATACTAACACCAATTTAGGAACTAGTTCATCTTTTTCTACTAATTAAAAGGACCAACTTTGACACATATTAAATTCACATGCATATGAATTGCTGAATCCCATGTTAATTCCATGTTGTTTATTTAGGAAGTTTAATTCTCACATTTTCTTACATACAAATTCTTACAAATTCTTACATTTCTTACATTCTTACATCTTCTTATGTACAATCTGTCTTTAAAGCATATTTACAGAAATTATATTTAGTTTGCTAAGCATGTGATGACATTGGAACTATGTGGAAAATTCTGTTCCTATATTGTCAGTGTCAAAGATAAACAAAGCTGGACATTAAAGTGCTGAAAACAGATTTCATTCAGTAACTACTGACTGTAGAGGCAAGAGCTGAGCTCCATCTGATTAGTGCAGAGATGACTAGGCATTTTAATGGAAGAATGAAGGAGTAGGGAGGAGTGAGCGGGGCTCAGGTAGGAAAGGAAGTGAAAAATTACAAAGGGTGGTATCAAAGTGATTAGGCTACCTGTGTCTGCTAGCTGGCAATTAAGGAAATTAGAAATCTATCCTCCCATTGAGACTGGGAGACAAAGGCCCAATTCTTCCTGATAATTATATTTCCAAGGAATAGTTTTCAGGTCCTGGAGAAGGACACCTCTGAGTAGTAGGAGGTATGTATACATCTCAAAGGGACAGAGGAAGGATTCATAATTTTAAGTGAATGCTCTGAGTAAGGGAGGTCAGGAGCCAGACATTGGCTAGTATCAATAAATTCTTCTTACAGTCCTGATTTTTTGCAGACAGGAACTCAAAAGGGGGCTGGGTCATCCCTGGGACCTGGCCTTAGGCTGCTAGATGCCATGCTAGAATTGGTAAGGTTTCTTAGTGAAGGGGTTTGGATGGAGTTGGAGTTGTTATGTGCTAAGAGTTCTTTGCAGTTCTTACCAGGCATAAGTCATCATGTGCAAAACTGACATTCATTTCATAGGATATCTTTGGTAAGCAATTTCCCACAGCTTGAATTACACCATTTTCATAGGACATGTTCATTTTTGACTACAAATGCTTCCATAGTTTTTGCCAGACACAAAAAAAGTTACCAGAACACATGGATAAAATTATTATTTTATATTTTGCTGTGTTTCTATTAGGTGTCACACGGGTTTTTAAGAACACTCCATGTACAAAGTCATTAGCTGATTTCTGAGGTAGTTGATTTTTATTGTCGTTGAACCAATATTCATTCATACAAATGACCTGAGCTATTAGACTATCACCTTGTCATAACAGCTCCAAAAGCGCTTCTTGTCAAGTAAATTCTCCTGACTTACCTTGGAAGTTGGCTCACATCACTCTCAGGGAAGCCTAAGAACTGTATTAGAAATTGGATGGGTTTAGAAAGACACAGAAAAAACACAGTCCCTACCCTATTTTGAGGTATTTAGGTAGAGGTAAACATTCTTAGAAAATAGACTTATTGCCCTTGTAAATTGAGTTGTGCTTAGAAAAAGATAATTCAGAAATATACAAAGAGGAAAGCAAATTTCATTCAATTTCCTGCCACCAAGAGACAGCCACTGTTAACATTTTGGTGTGTGTATATTTAATATACACACATATATATACACATACATGTACACATTTAAACATACATTCAAACACACCTTTATGAATATCTCTATGTATACATACACATATACATTTTAGTAATTCTACATAAATGGACACATACCATACATGTTCTTCTATAACCCTTTTTTCACTCAATATTGAATAGTGGACTATTTTCTGTGTCAATAAATAGAGATCACCGCTTTAATCGTGTTAATGAAGGAAATCCCCCAAATTGATAACAACTTTATAAATTCTTCACACCCCAACTGCAGTGATATTTTACAAAGTTCAAAACTGATCATTTGGGACTTCCCTGGTGGTGCAGTGGTTAAGACTGCACGCTTCCAATACAGGGGGGCGGGGTTCGATCCCTGGCCAGGGAACTAGATCCCACATGCATGCCGCAACTAGAGTTTGCATGCCACAACTAAGGAGCCCACATGTCTCGACTGAGGAGTGGGCGAGCTGCAACTAAAGGAGCCCGCCTGCCGCAACTAAGACCTGGTGCAACCAAATATAAATAAATAAATAAATAAATATTAAAGAAAAAAACCTGATCATTTTACCCCTCTGATTCAAATCTTCAGTGGCTTCCTTTTGCCCTTACAAAATGGACCGTGATTCTTAGCACACTTTTCAAGGCCCTACATGACCTGTCTCTTGTCCACCTTTACTCATGCTGGATTATTTCTTACACCCACTAGGGCTTTGTATCATCGCCCTTCAACTAGCTAACTTCTGCTGATCCTTAAGGTCCTGATTTAAAGACAATTCCTACAAAAAGTGTTCACTGACACCCCTCTCCCTCTTATGTCAGTCTGTTATACAGTCTGTTAGCACTCTGCACTTCTCACTGACAAGACCCAAAACAAAAATGCATTGTTCAGTCTTAATCTTCTGATAAGAGGTAAATTCCATGAGGCCTGGGACCATGTCTGTCTGCCTTATTCACTACTGAATCCCCAGCCCGTAGCACAGTGCCACATGGAAGGAAGAACTTAATGATTAGTCTGTAGATGATTAGTCTGTAGACTAATGTACTTTTACAGACTGATCCCCTTATTGACACATTTAACTACAGTGTTTTGTTGCTGTTATAAAAATTGCTTCTCATAATTTACAAAGAAATAAACACATACACATACACACGTATGTTTATGCCCCTCGTTATCTGTAGGAAATTGGTTCCAGGACCCACCGCAGATAAAAAAAATCCGTGGATGCTCAAATCGCTTATGTAAAACTGCGTAGTATTTCGATATAACCTACGCGCACATTTTCCCATGTACTTCAGATAATCTCTAGATTATTTACAATACCTAATCAATGTAAATGCAATGTAAATAGTTGCTGGTGTGTGGCGAATTCAAGTTTTGGTTTTTTGGAACCTTCTGGAATATTTTTTTCCGAATATTTTTCATCTGTTGAGGTTGGTTGAATCTATGGATGCAGAACTCGCAGATTCAGAGGGCCAACTGTATGTGTATATAGGATACAACTTCAAAATTTATATATACAGATCACACAAAGTTTGTAGACCACTACTCTAGAATATGCAGAGAATAAAGATAGTGAAAATAATAATTATCACAAGATACTGATATCAAACGAATTTTCTTCCAAGGTTCTTATCCAAAATGGGACATGAAGCTTGCCTGTTAAAATCTACTCTGCCTTTCCTCCACATGTGGTCACTGAAAGCAAGCTATACATTCTGTGACCCTGATTTTCCCCCAGTACTTTTCCTACTACATTCCAGGGAATAGCACTTCCATGCTTTTAGACTTATTATATTCCAGGACTAGGCAATAGATTAGTCAGTTCTATTCTTTTAATATTCAGGGGTGTTTCATTAGAAATCAACAAATAGAGCTGCAGGACAAGCCTGAGGTAGGTAGAAAACCCACAAATGTAGACATGGAGATAGCAATGTTTCAAGTCACACCTCCAGACTACTAGGAACTGGCTGATGTCCAATAGTGATTTACATTATTATGGGGAGATATTTATCTTGTTCATTCTCTTGTTTCCCAACTAAATGGCTTTATTTCATTGAAGGCTGCCACACTCGTTCATCTATAGAGAAGTACATACTGGAAGATTATTACTGTTACTCCATTCTGGGCAGTCAAAGGAAAAATTAGTGTGTGATGTGCATGGAACATAGTATCTAGTCTCCTGAAACACTCCCCTGGGTTTCCAGGTTGAGACTGGAGATGGAAAAAGTTGGTAATCAAATTGGATATATATAATATTTTTAAACATAATATTTATGTATATATATATTGTGGTAGGAACACAACATGAGATCTACCTGCTAACACATTTTTAACTGTACGATACAGAATCATTAACTATAGGCACAGTGTTGTACAGCAGATTTCTAGAAATTATTCACTTGTTCATCGTGTATAAATGAAACTTTATGCCTGTTAAATAGCAACTCTCCATTTCCCCCCACCCCTGAGCCCCTGGCAGCCACTATTCTATTCTCTGCTTCTATGAGTTTGACTCTTTTAGATACCACATTTTATGCAAAAGTAATAAACTCTTTATATATTTTCTATATTTTAAAGTAACTAGGACAATTAAATAATTTCTTGTTGATTATATATATATATGTACATATATGCATATATATATAAATTTACATAATTCCTGAGACATTTCTGCATTAACTCTTACAGGGTATAACCATAAAAGAAATAATTTGCTGGTGTATTCTGTCGGCCTGATAGACACAAGTCACTTTTAGATTTCAATCACATAATATTTTATTTCTATATAGCAGATCTATGTTTTGTGATGGTGAGTTGGCATAAAGCTTATTGTTCTTTGAAATGATGTCATCACTTTAACTTGTTTTTAGGACTTTCTACAAAATATGTGGAATTAGAGGTCTTTTCCCCCACCCCCACATGTAATGGGAAATGTTCTTTTTATTCCCCCCCCAAATTTACACATTAGCTTGTTATTTGTTTTTCTGATTACTGACATTTCTATACCACATTGTCTTTATCTTTATTTATTTATTTATTTATTTTTAAAATTTTTATCTATATCTTTATCTTTATTTCTTTATATGTGGATGGATATTAGGTTGCTTCCACATCTTGGCTATTGTGAATAATGCTGCAATGAACACGGGTGTAAAAATATCTCTTTGAGATACTGAAATGTATTTTAAATTCAATATATTTTAAACTCTCACAATAAAACTATATATATATATATATATATATATAGTACTTTTAAGAGTTAATTAAAAGTTTTAAAATATCTAAACAATGAGAGAAAATACCTAAAGTCCTGCCCTCATCACATTTTTTTTTTCTCATTTTTTGGGTGGTCCTTTTCAGTTTTGAGCCTTATGCAAAAATATTTAACACATGACTGTGATCATTATATAGTACACATTGAATTCTGCCTTTTACAATTATCCTAAACACATACTTAAAGTTTTTACTTTTTAGTGGTGGCAGTGTTCCAGAAGGGGATGTGAGAGAATAGTCATGTCCCAGGTCTCGGGCCCCCTTGGGCTCGAGTTTGGGACGGGCCGCCAAGTGAGCATCCTTGGCTTCATGCAGGAAAGAATTCAAGAGTGAGCCATAGTAAAGTGAAAGGGAGTTTATTTAGAGATACACATTTGACAGACAGAATGTGGTCCATCTCAGAAGGTGAGAGGGGCCCTGAGGTGAGGGGGTGGTTAGTTTTTATGGGCTGGGTAATTTCAAATGCCAAGGAGTGGGGGAGTTATTCCAACTATTTTGGGGACGGGGAGGGGATTTCCAGGAATTGGGCCACTGCCCACTTTTTAACCTCTAGGTTGGCCTCTGAACTGTCATGGTGTCTGTGGGCATGTCATTTAGCATGCTAATATATTACAATAAGCATATAAATGAGGCTCAAAGTCTATGGGAAGTTGAATCTTCCACCATCTTGGGCCTAGTTGGTTCTAACCAGTTTATGTCATATCCTCAATGGCTGTGTCATTCTTTTAATGGTTGTGTCCTGCCCGCTTCCTTCCTGTCTCAGTATAATAGTCTTTTAAAATGTATTTATAATTCAATCAACCTGTGTTGTATATTATACATATGCTGAGATATAGCAATCTATATTTTTTCTAAATTTACAGCAAATTTTCCTAACCCAGTTCAGGGACTAGTTCATCTTTTTCTGCTAATTAAAAAAACCATCTTTGCCATATATTATTCTGAGTTCTGCCTCCTAACTGCATGATCTTGTAATCTTTAATATGTTAAAATCAGAGTTATAACACAATTGAGTGTATATGCTACTATGTTAGAATTGACAGAAAAGTTAAAACATAATTTAAAATTTAATTTCAATATTCAATGTTTGTGGGGCTTCCTTGGTGGCGCAGTGGTTGAGAGTCCGCCTGCCGATGCAAAAAAAAAAGAAAAAAGAAAAAGATTCAATGTTTGTGGAACCCCTGAAGTACTTCTGAAACAGGAGGGAAGGGGGCGAGGCACAACCTTTCAAAGAATGACAAAGTCATAGGACACGACAAAAACTGGTTAGAACCAACTAGGTCCTGATGGTGGAAGATTGGACTTCCAGTGGACCTTGAGCCTCATTGTAATACATTAGCATCTAAATGACCCAGTGCCACGACCCACCCACCAGTGCCACGACAGTTCAGAGACCAACTGTAAGAGGTTAAAAAGTGGGCGGTGGCCCAATTCCTGGAAATCCTCATCCCTTCCCCAAAATAGTTGGAATAATCTTCCCACTCATTAGCCTATGAAATTACCCAGCCCATAAAAACTATCCCACCCCATATTTTGGGACCTCTCACCTTCTGAGATGGCCTACACTCCATCTGTGGAGTGTGTTTCTATCTAAATAAATCCACTTCTTACCTATCACTTTGTCTCTCACTGAATTCTTTCTGCGACAAGACATCAAGAACCTGAGATTCATTAAGTCCTAAGACCAGGTGTGTGATCACAATTAAAAGCCCGTGGGTTCAAGTCCCAATCTGAGTTACGTTTTCACTTCTGCAAAGTTCTTAAGGTATGATGGTTTAGAAAGATCTTGGCTATAATTGGATGTTGAACTTTAACTTGTAGCCTATGAGGATTTCTTAAAGCGTTTTAGGAAAGCATATGAGAAGATCACATCTGTATTTGAAATGATAATTTAAAAAGCGGTTACCTTTAGGGGAGAATAGTACTTCATTTGGGAAGCAGCTGCAATAATCCAGCTGAGAGAAACTGAAATTGAAGTCCTGCACTAGGGCAGAATGAGTAAAATTGGGGAGGTGGGGTCAGATTCAAAGATATCCCATAAAGAGGGAGGCATAAATAGTTTTTAACACCATAGAGTACAGGGTTTGAATCCTGTCTGATTTTTCCCAGTTTATGAAAATATAGAAAGTATCTGAGAAATATATACGTTCACAAGGTATAATCTTTTAACACCAGAGTAGTACAAACAGATACTAGTCCAGACATGACCTTTCATTTTGCAGTTCTGCAGCTCTCCTTAACTATTGACCAGAGGAGGCCACATGGCTAGGGAACAGCAGAGCTGAGATTTGAACACAGGCAGTCTAGCTACAGAGTCCACATTGTTTACTACTTTGCTATCAATATTTGATTCTGAGTTGTGCGGACTCATCCTGTGAAAATCAAGAGGCAAATATAGTTTGGAATACTGTATAAAGGTGATATACAGGTGAGAGGAAAACCAAAAGAGATGATACCCTTCTATGCCAAGTTAAGAAGCGTGGACTTTGGATCTTAAAGGCAATGGGGAAAACCCCTGAAAATTTTTAAGCAGAAGTGACATGATCAGACTGGAATGCATGCAAGATACCTCTGGTGTGTTTTGCTCTTTTGAGTTTCCTTTGCACTTTAACATAATTTTCATTTTCATTACAGGAGTTGAGCCTTCTCCAACCATCGCATGCATTTAGTTGTTTACCATTTTCTCCTAAGAAAAAACTACACTTTAAGTAAAATTCAATTCATTTTTTATCCATTGAACAAATATTAGTACACATTAGTTAATTAAAAAACACTATTTCAAAGAATCTATGAAAATAAGAAGCTTACAAAAAAGGTAAACTAGGGAATAATGATTTGCATAAAACAATACTTGTATTTATAAATTTATGTAAAATTTCAAATTTACGTCTTTCAAATCTACTAGAGGAAAATTGAATGGATTTTTTTCCCATATATTAAAGGATCACTGTATAAAATGAAGCACGCATATATATTTTTTAAGATTCAAATGACCTACTTAAAAACTACAATTATTAGCTAAACCAGTCAAACAACTGGTTTTGAAAACGTTTTAAAGCCCCTGATTATCAGTCAGAATACTCCAACTGTGATGGCAGAATGTCCTATCTTTCAGTAATTAGAAAGGATGCTAACGCATCATATTTTAGGAGAATTTAAATAAAAATCCCTCAAACAGAGAATGACAACTTACAGTCTAACCAACTCTGACACATTGTCTACATTCATTTGATAGAAAGGGAGGGGAATATATATGTATATATATATATCACATAATATATCAATTACAGCATAAGCAAAAACTCTAAATTTCAGCATATCAGTTTTATAAAGCAGTTTAAGTTATGGTGATTTAGCAGAACACAGGAAAGCAAGAAAATGTGTTCATGCTTATACCAAATTAAGGATGTTGACTTATGTTACTAATGCATGCAACTTTAATTTTGTTTAACACTGTCTGCCAAAATAAACTTTAACCCCATAACTTAAAATATGTATGTACATAAGAGTTTATTATGTACAGTTAATGCCACTGTTTTGGCTGCAATAAAATCGATCTTGAAATTTAAAAAAATATATAAAAATAATATATGCAATATATATTATATATATAATAACATAATACAAAATAAACTTTCCTATTGCCTGTCTAAAATCAGACCTTTTGTTTAAGGGCTTTGAATTCAATTCAATTCTCCCAAGTTTTTTTTTTTAATCAATCAATCAATTAATTAATTTTCTGCAACATCGGGTCTTAGTTGCAGTGTGCGGGTTCCAGAGCATGTGGGCTCTGTAGTTTGCAGCATGCAGTCTCTCTGGTTGTGAGGCACTGGCTCAGTAGTTGCGGCAGGTGGGCTTAGTTGCCCTGCAGTATGTGGGATCTTAGTTCCCTGAATCAGGGATCAAACCCGCATCCTCTGCATTGCAAGATGGATTCTTAACAACTGGACCACCAGGGAAATTCCTCTCCCAAGTTTTAAGAATGTGGAAGTTAAACTCTACAATATTACATGAGGAAGAGTTTCCAGAATATGATATATATCTGTCACAAACTGCCCCTAAAACAAAGGGGAGCTATTCTTACTAGTTCAGAAAAATTTGGATATTTTGGGGTTTTTTTACTTTTATTTTTAAAAAGTTTTTATTGGAGTATAGTTAATTCACAATGTTGTGTTAGTTTCAGGTGTACAGCAAAGTGAATCACTTGTACATATATTATACATATATCCACTCTTTTTTAGATTCTTTTCCCAAATAGGTCATTACAGAGTATCGAGTAGAGTTCCAGATGTTTTTAAAAAGTAGATTTTACAGAGATTAAAATTGAAATGGTTGTGGAACCAGAAGGAAAATCCGACAGAAAAACTTTTCTATAATTTGTTCAAGTTGAAGATTCTCATATTTTATTTAAAAAGTACAAAATGGAGTCATAGAGTCACCAAAAAATAATACAGTGTGTTTTGACCGTTGAGTAATGAGGCTGATTTTTTTCACGAGATTTAAGAGTCATATAGAGTATAAGACTAAAAATGTGTGTCTTTTCCTCAGCCAGGAGCAACAGAGTGAGACCAGCCAAGACGAGTGAGTCATATGACCACAGTTTGACACAGTTGCCAATGCTGTTTTCCATTTCATGTGTCCTCTGGAAGGGCGAAAGTGGAAAAGCAGACCCAGTTGTGAAGTTTAGCTTTTTCACATTCTGCCAGCTACCCTATGGTGGCGTTATATGCTGCATTAGGACTAGAAATGGGACTTTAGTTCTAATACCTAAATTTCCTCTCTATCCAAGTTCTTAAAATGTGTTGAAAATAGAGAGCATTGTGAAGTTAATTTCTCCTTATGTCATTGGACAGTCTAACTTGGCATTTTGTTCTCTCAATGACTTTAATTAAAATTATACTAACACAACAATGTAAAGCAATTATACTCCAATAAAGATGTAAAAAAAAGAAATATATATAGTATTCACAGGAAAAAAAGAAAGAATTCGGAGTTAGAATACTATGAAAGGGCAGTGCTTTTATAGAAACAATTTAAACTGGACTGACTGTCCACTGTCTCAGTATACTTGTTAAGGAAGCTAAGGGCTCATTTAATTTTCGTGTTAGCTTTGCTTCAAAAACTAACAGCCACAATCCCAGGACATGGTCAGCCCTTAATCAAATAAAATGTTTATTGATTTTCCACTTGGTCCTTCCACTCAGCTGCTAAGTGCATAGATGGTTTTAAAGAAATCAGACTTTGATTGAATTATCAATGCACCACTGCCAACTTGAAGAAACTTAGAGTAACGCCTAAGATTTATTGAGTGTTTATAATGCCAGAAGCTTTGCATGAATTACCTCATGTAATCTTCAGGACAGTTCTGAGTATTATAAGCAATTTTAATTTGCAGATAAGGACACAGGCGAAAGTTATGAAACTTGTCTCAGGTCAGTCAAAGGGATACACAGCTGTATGTTTGCATCTGCTGAGTAATCTCTGGGGTTTCTGGGACTCCAATGCCAGAAAGATCCTGAAAAATGCAGACTTGGATGATAGGGATGGAAAAGAAGGTGTGCTAAAATCAGGTCCCAGAGGCCCAGTCCTAATCTTGCCTTCCTGACCAGGGACAATCTTGACCAGGCCTGTCTGATCACACTTCAAGGAAGATGGCTCGTGGCAGGTTCTCAGAGCAAACTTAACTCTACACAAGCCAGGGACAGGTGTGGGGAGAGGGGACTGAGAAATGCAAGACGTGGGAACGCTGTCCAGGCGAGGGGAAGAGAGGCGGTGGGCTTCCAGGCAGGTACCCCTTTGCAGCCCACACAGACGCCAGACACTGACATGAAAAAGCAGCAAGCTCCGGGAGAGGCCCTCCTGCGCCGTCCGAACGCTAGGCCAAGGCTTATCCCTGACCTTGGTAAAGACAGATACCCGCGACAGCTCAAAACCGAGGGGCTGCGGCGGCAAGTGAGCGCAACACGATGGTCTGGAATACGCCCGACGCGAGGAAGTATCCGAGCTTTGCCGAGCTGGCACTTTCCCCGCGACCCGCCCCGGCCGCAGGCCCCTCCCAGCGTCTCTTCTCTGTCAGCCGGAGCCCGGCCCCGGAGGTCCCAGGACGTCACCGAAGCGCGATCGAGCCTCCAGCCCGCCCCCTGCGCGCCTTCCTTTTCCTCCCGTTCGGTGACGTGGAAGCCCGGGCCGCGTCTGCTGACACACTCACACGCTCGCTTCGGCCCGGCCTGCGCCTAGCCCCCAGCCCAACCATGGCGGCTCTCACACGCCTCTCCTCCCGCCTGCGGTTCTGTGCCTACGCCCGCCGCCCCGGGGGCGCCTGGTCCAAGGTAAAGTGCGGGTGAAGAGCAAGGCCGCGCGTCGAACGAGTGCGGACGAAACCCCGAGTGGTGCCAGCGTTTTCCCCTCTGCCCGAACCCACCCGCTCCAGTCCGGTAGCCGGCATCCTGGGCGCAGTACGCAGGGCCCCGAGACGCGACGACGCCTTCCTTGCCTGGCCGCTCTGCCGCATGGCCTCCTTGGCTTGGTTCTGCACCTGCTTTCCCGATGGCGCGAAACGAGGCAAGGAAGCGCGCGGAGAGGCTGAGGGGCAGGAGGACGCCTGGCAGCGCCGCCGCGCCCTTCGGCGCTCGCTCGCGTCCTCCCGGGCACGCGTCTCCGCTTCGCGGGCAGCCTTCTGGGAAGGGGCTCTGGCGGCCTAAACGGGACGAGGAGGGTTCGCTTGTTTAAAGGGGGCAAGGGGCGACGGCTGTAACTGGTAGGTTTGCGCTCCGATTTGGGAATCTCGGGGCGGGGGCGCCTCTAGAGGCCCGGAACCCAGCACTGGGCTAGCCAGGGGTCGGCTTGAGTTCACCGCCAAGGGGGTGGAACGCTGCGCCCCACCTCCCGGATAGGGCTGCGCCACACCTCGGCGGTGGGAAGGGGAACCCGGACTGGAGCCCTTGCCTGGGTGTTTACCTCCCCACGCGGAGGAACCTGTAGAGGATAGGAGGTGGCTAGAGCGCGGGCTTCGGGCGCCGGCGTCCCTTCTTCCGAGGCTCCTCGGGATTTCCGATTTCAAAGCCTTTTGCAAACCTTGTTCCGCCTTCACTGCAAACACTTTACGATTGGTAGTATCCTGAGGCATTCGCGCCGCGATTGTTGGCTGATGTGTGGCCTTTTTTTGCCCCATGCTCTGTCCCCGCCTGTAAGCCCACGTCCCGGTGCGGTTCCTATTCCGACTCCTCGGACAGGACCAGAGCTCTGAGTCTTGGAGGGTGGCTTACCTCGGCTACGTCCATCACCACGGGAGCCTTTTCCTTGGAAGAGACAAGGAAAAGTGATGTTTTTACTTAGCAGCGTTTTGAATAATAGTTCCGAGCTTGAAAGCGTGCCTTGCACACTTGAGTACTCACAGGGAACTCCTGCCCCGCCCCATTGCTCTTCCTTCTTCCCCATGTCCACTCTCTGAGAGCGGTGAACGCAGAGGGGCCACCAAGCTCCGTAGGTAAGTGCTAGGATGATTTAGAACTGGAACGGTTTACTCATAAATGCTTCTTAGGAAGCATTTTGATAATTGCAGATAGCTTTGGATATGTAAAGCATTATTAAAAGGGACCTCGACCTTCAGTCAAATTGCTGTGGGCGCTGAAACTAATGCAAATCAGGACACAGCGATATCCTTGGGCCAAGGTCAATATCATTCCTTCTTTTGACAGTTACTTATTTGCCTAAGTATAACTTACTCATTTTCTTCAGTATATTGTTAAACTATTCCCGAAACCCAGCAAACCTCTTCTTAGATGGCCGAGCTACAAATTACGGGTGTTTCTGTATCTCATCTCTCCTTTCAGGTTTGATTATCATAGGTCCAACTCCAGCTTCCCTGTGTTCCTTCGGGCTTAGGGCTCTTACTGCTTATTTAGCCCTTAAATCCTTACCTCCTGCTTGCGTTAACTGTAATACTTGTGTACTTGTTTAACTTTTTGAATGTGTGTACATTGTCTTCATAACCAGATGAAATTTGCAGAGACCAAATTTGCAGAGACAGACCCTCTCTCTCTCTCAACATTACACACTACCCTGCATAGAATAGACACTCAGCACGTTTCATAGGTGGATGAGAGAACGCTGTGGGAAACTTATGTGGTAACCTTGACAATTTTTCTGCTAAACATACCCAACAGGTAAAATGAGATAGGTTTTTTTCTTTTTTATTTATGATAAACATGTCTTTCAAACTTGAGTTTGCATCAGAATTACCTGAAGGCTTTATTAAATAGATTGCTGTGTTCATCCCTAGAATTTCTGATTTAGTAGGCCCTGGCTGGAGCCCCATACTCTGCATTAATAAGTTCCCAGTTGCTAATGCTTCAGGTCTGAGGACGGCACTTTCAGAGCCATTGCCATTGACTTCGACTTAAATAGACTGTTGACTTAAAAAAATATATATATGCACAACGTGAGAGTTGCGAGTTAAGTTTTATCTGGGGCAAAATGAGGACTGCAGACCAGGAGACAGCATTTCAGCTAACTCTGAAACTGCTCGGAGGAGGCAAGGGGAGGGGCCAGGATATTTAGAAGTTTTGCAACAAAGAGCAGGTCATTGGGAATGTCAAAAGATTGTTGTTAAATAAAGAAAACCAGATATCTCAAGTTAAGGAATTTAGCACTTTTTTTCTCTGTATGGGAAATCACTGAAATCACTCCCTTGATATGCACCTCAGCTATCTGGGGCCTGTATTTTCATATCCTGAGTTTCCTCAGGGCTCACTGTAGGGAGTGGCTGCAGTCTGATGGCTGCTAGATGGTAGGTATTCTTTTTAGCCCTGAGTTTTTTCAGAGCCATCAGCTCACACTGGAGGGCTTGCAATCGCTGGTGACGGTGACATTCTTTGTTTACTAATATGGCAGGAAATATTCAGTTTCTCAGCCTACTTATTCAGACTATCAAACTTAATTTCTAAGATTAAAAATATGTTTTTGTATGTATGTGTGTGTTAAGACAGAATCAGATAACTCCTTGCTACTTGAGGATAGGGGAAGAGGAGAAAGCTGTTTGTAACTCAAGCCCTTTCCTTTCTATCCCCGCCTCTACTTATTTCCCCGTGTTTGGGCAGTGTGCCAGGGTATACCAAGCTCCTCATCTGACCCTGACCAAGGTTGAAATTTAAAAGGACAAAGGTCATTTGGGCAACCTATACCTTTGCAGATCTCATTTGACTTTCAGTATAGTTCTCTTAAATTTTCTTTTGTATTCTTTTTATGAAAGGAGTTTTTGGAGGAAGTAAAGAGTGACAGAGCTCATTTTTGCTGCTACTTTGACCCTCTCGGGTTCTCTGTCTGGGAGACTGATAGGCCCTGGATGTGAGCTTACAACCTCATTGGGCTGGTTAAGGGGCAGCATCTCAGGAATCAGGTGTCATTCTCTCTACTCCCTCTCTTTTAGGTTGACTATATAATGAGAATAAAGGAGAGAGGATGTTGAGTATGAGTGATTGATTGCAACACAATTGACTTTATCATTTTTTCTTGTCCATATTGTGGATGAAGTGTAAAGAGGGAAACAGTTTAAAACTGATGGTGAATGCTCACTAGATAGCCTGATTTGCAACAAATAGTACACTGGGGTAAGACTAACCATGCCTGTCTTGCAGATAACAGTTTGCTACTTTTCTCCAGCATCCATAAACTTCAGGCCCCTTAGGGGAATGAGTTTTTTGGTGTGCTGTTCTTTACTTGTGCTTTCAGGAGGCATTCTTTGACACCCAAGATTGGATCAGGGTCCAAATATGTAGTATTTGTAGTATTGAGAGCAACAGTTGTATCCTTACTATCGATAGATTGAAATAAATAGTGCAGAACTTGGCACATAAATTTCGGCACAGTAAATATTTGTTGGTTGTGTTGCTATCAGAAATTGATGCTTGATGACACCGATATTGTGAATTTGAGTCCCAGTATACAGGTTATCTACTTTCTTTCACTCTTTCGAGGGGCCGCAAATGACACAGAGTTTTTCTTATATAATAAAAGATATTGATCATGAGGGGATTCTGGTGATAATCTGTGGATAGAGTATGTCCATCCTACTCTTAAGATGAACTACTTATAGCCCGACTCTTTCAAAGATGATCTAGTGAAATTGTATAGGTAAAAATTGAATACATCGCTATACATGGAAAGCAAACGCATGTTTCCAAATGTTTATTCACTTAAAAATGTTTTTTAATGTTTTAGGGATGTGTTTGCTACTTTTCAACCAGCACACGTCGCCATACCAAATTTTATACGGATCCAGTGGAAGCGGTAAAAGACGTCCCTGATGGTGCAACAGTGCTGGTTGGTGGTGAGTAATAGTATTGTTTTTCTTTTTATGGTAACAGCCTTATGTTTTTAGCAAAGCAGGGAAATTACAATGGCAAAGTATGTAGGTTAGAAATGCCAATTATTTTATTACTTAGTTAATAAATGCCAATTATTGGAAATGCCAATTATTTTATTACTTAATTATTTATTCATTATCTTATTTTTATTTATTTATTACATATTATCTATTTTTTATTACATTGTCCCCTTCCTGAAAGCTTAGAAAGGTTTAGCACTTTATGTTTTACCTTTTCTTTCCTTTTATGTTTCTTTTTCTATTATTTTGAAAAGCTGATGCCTTAAATGGTGGTATCTTAGTAGTAGCTTTGAAAAATCCCTAGATTCTTGGGAATTCATTGATCTCATCACCCCACAGCTCGTCACTCCTTTTGTTTCTCTTCATTTTATGAGTTTGAGAGCACATATGCCTCTATCTGTTAGTGAGTCTCCCAAGTTCTTTGCTTCTCTTTGTTTGGAATGTCTTTTAGCACCACTGTCTCACTCATTAAACTTGCTGCCTGATTCTTATATTGTACATTTCTTTGGCTTTCTAGGCCTTGGTCACAAAAATCAAGGCTTATTTTTAAGGCTGCTCTTCATTCGTTCATTCATTCAACTCAGCAGTCATTGAACTTTAGACCCAATACCATTTGAGGAATTGTGGAAGATGTAAAGAAATGAAAGTCATTGGCTTAGGCTTCTAGATCTGCAAAATCTACTCAGGCATATAAAACAAACATTCTTGAAAAAGTGACTGTACAAAGGTTCAGTTTTAAAGGGGGAAAATAATAGATATGTAGTTAAGTGCAAGAAGAACAATGTGTAGCCGTATTAACACGTTGCACTTGGCCTTATACTTATGAATCAAGACTTGACAGTGATGTCTGGTACTATATAACGATGTAAAACATTTGGATACAGCTGTCTGACCATTTATTTTATTTTTTTTTTTTGAGGTTAATTTGTGCTTTTATTTGCCAGTAGACTTAACCAACGTGGCCTGCAAACTTTTTTGATCTAAAAGACATTTTACATCACAGTCCAACAAACACACACACGTATAAAATATGTATACATATATAAGTGAAACAAAAGTTTTGCCAAAAATGTCTATCCTGAGTGTTAATTCTTTTTTTTTTTTTTGAGACTTTTTTTTAAGCAGTTTTAGGTTTACAACAAAATGGACAGGAAGGTACAGAAATTCCCCATGACCCCCCTCCCCACACATGCAATAGCTATTATCAAGAGTGGTAGCTTTTTTTTTTTTTAAACCAGGGATGAACTGCCTTGGCACATCATAATCAACAAGTCCACGGTTCATCTTAAGGTTCACTTTAACGAAGTGAATAGTGTTGCATGTTCTATGGGTTTGGACAAAAGTATAAGGACATATATCCATCATTATAATGTCATACAAAGTATGTCACTGCTCATAAAAACTTATGTACTCTGTGTATTCATCTTCCCCCTCCCCTCAAATTCCTGGCACCAGGAATTTGATCTTTTTATTGTGTATTTATTAAGTTGCTGAGATATGCCTGTGCATTTTGCTTAGTAGGTATAATAATGTGCTGGTATATTTTCTTTTTTATTAAAAACACTGACCCATACATTTCCCTAAAAGAACATTACCCTCTACGCAAATTGTTTGTCTTTTTGGCTCATTATAGGTTTTGGGTTATGTGGAATTCCAGAGAATCTTATAGGAGCTTTGCTAAAGACTGGAGTAAAAGGACTAACTGCAGTCAGCAACAATGCAGGGTAAGCGTGCATTTTTAAAACAATTGGCTTGAAAGAAATGACAATCCTCCATGATATTGAAATGAAGTCTATCAGTGAAATGAAAAATTTCCCTATTGACAAGAGCAATATGTTCAAGGATCAAAAGATAATGTTTATTGGGACTTCCGCCACAGTCCAGTGGTTAAGACTCCGTGCTTCCACTGCAGGGGGCATGGGTTTGGTCCCTGGTCAGGGAAACCAAGATCCTGCAATGAAAAAAAAAAAAAAAAAAAAAAAATGTTCAAACTGAGTCCTTCATTTTAAAATTTAAAGATGTTCCTTTATGTTGTATGTTATTGTAGATCTTTGTTTATAAAGGAAGATGGACATCCATTTGAAATCTGTTTCAAGTCTTTTCTTTTGGTTATGCCCTTACCCTAGATGATACATAAAGAATACAGTCAATCATCACAAATGTTGCTGGTCTTGGTAAAAGGAGGAGCGTATGCAGCTGGCACTTAAGACAGTAGGCTCACATATCAAAATGGTCAAAAATGAGCCATACAATTTTAATGATGAGTGGCCTGCATATTAAGATATATTTAGTTATCAAGGAAAAAGCTATTTTTGTGCAAAATGGTAAATTGTCAGCTCTCTTTTAACAATGAAAGACTTTAAAGATCTTAAAAATTAAAGACATTAACTGAATTGGCAGTTTAGTCTGTTATCATAAATGCAATTTAGAAGAAATAGCACAGATTATTTAGGAAATAAAACTGATCTACATTTGTGCTCATTTTTTTCCTTTGCTGAGTTTATTTATGCTATTATTTTCATTTGGAAGGCTCTCCACTTCTCTGCCTATCCACATCTTTCCCATCTTACAGAAGAAGCCCTATCTAACTATAGAACTGCTCTAGCCTTCATTGATCTTTCCCCTTTCTAAATTCCTTTGGAGATGGTTAGCCTTTCTTTGTGTACTGTATTGTATTTATTATCTCTGATGTATATTACAGGCTAATCCTGTTACTTGGAGTAGTTTTCTTTTTTCTTTTTATTTATTTTTTGGCTGCTCCACGCGGCATGTGGGATCTTGGTTCCCCCACCAGGGATCAAACCTGCGCCCCCTGCAGTGGAAGCATAGAATCTTAACCACTGGACCGCCAGGGAAGTCCCTAGAGTAGTTTCCTATTTCCTACTATGCTTAGCCTATAGTCTCAGAATCACCGAGAGTTGGAGCTGGATGGGATTGTAGAGATCATCTGTTCCAGTTCCCTCATTTAACAGGGGAAACTCATCTGTAATCAGGGAAGTAACTTGTTCATGATCACTTGATATTTCTTAAACACATCCTGTGCCCTTTGAGCTGACTTTATATTTATTAAAAATACTTTTGATTATCAGTACTTGGTTGGTTTTCCTGTTAGCTCAGTGCTTACAAGGAGTGGTGTAGATCAATGTAAATTCTCGATGCAGAGTAGGTACCAATAACCTACTTCATTGAACTCAAAGAAGGCACTTTGCACACCCTCATTGGCAGTTGATTCTCATAATTAGAGGAGTTTAAATCCTTGAGGTCTATAAGGATGAGGGCTTTGTTTTGATCCTTAGAGTCAGATAAATGAGGACAACTTAGCATCACTTTACTGGAGAACCAACGACATGGTTTGAGTTGTTGGGTAAATGTAGAGAACATGGAATTAGAAGTAATGGTCATCACCAATATGGGGAATCGAAAAGAATGATACAAATGAACTTATTTACAAAACAGAAATAGACTCACAGACATAGAAAACAAACTTATGGTTACCAAAGGGGAAAGGGGGCAGGGGAGGGATAAATTAGGAGTTTGGGATTAACAGATACATACTACTGTATGTAAAATAGATAAACAAGGACCTACTGTATAGCACAGGGAACTATATTCAATATCTTTTAACAACCTATAATGGAAAAGAATCTGAAAAAGAATGTATATGAATATATAACCAAAGCACTTTGCTGTACACCTGAAACTAATACAACATTGTAAATCAACTATACTTCAATTAAAAAAAAAAGAAGTAATGGCTATTTTCTCCTTTAGAAAAAGACTCCATCTATATAAGTTCTGCCTGAATTGGAAGTCTTTCCAAAGCTCAGGATTCCTGATTGTCTGCTTTTGTTTTATTTGCTTTTAATGATCACTAAGACCTGTTGGCCTGAGGTACCACTTACTTTGCTAAGGAGTATTAACTGTTAGTCTTGATACGACAAATCCTACCTTAGGATCATTCAGATGAATTAATACTTTGATATGGATTGATTAGGAAGGCAGGAAAATTGCAGATGTTCCTTTGATTTTTGGAAGACTTGGACATATGAATTACAAGCCTGTATAAACCAAAAGTTTCATGATATGCTATATATCAACCAATTAAATCACAGAGCCAAGGGAAGAATAGGTGTGCTATATTAGTTATTTTCATTTCCTCGTGACAAGGTAATTTTGGATTACAGTTCTTGAAGGTGGGGATTTAGACAACTCCAAGGGCAGCCCCACTTCCATGTAGAAGACTAATAAATACTGACAGGTAATATGTACAGCAGTACATATTATGCATGATTATCCATTGATTATCCTCCCTTATCCATGATTTTGCTTTATGTGGTTTCAGTTACCTATGGTCGACCTTGGTCTGAAAATATTAAATGGAAAATTCCAGAAATAAACAATTCATAAGTTTTAAATTACAGGCTTGGGCTTCCCTGGTGGCGCAGTGGTTGAGAGTCCGCCTGCCAATGCAGGGGACACGGGTTCGTGCCCCGGTCCGGGAAGATCCCACATGCCGCGGAGCGGCTGGGCCCGTGAGCCATGGCTGCTGAGCCTGCGCGTCCGGAGCCTGTGCTCCTCAACGGGAGAGGCCACAACAGTGAGAGGCCCGCGTACCGCAAAAAAAAAAAAAAAAAAATTACAGGCTATTCTGAGTAGTGTGATGAAGTCTCGGGCCCTCCCGCTCTGTCCTGCCCTGGATGTGAATCATACCTTTGTCCAGTGTACCCCTCCAGTTGGTCACTTAGTAGCCACCCCGGTTATCAGATCCATGGTCATCAGATCCACTGTTGCCGTATCCTTGGTTATCAGATCCATGATCTGTATCGCAGTGCTTGTGTCCCAGGAACCCTTATTTTACTTAATAATGGCCCTCAAATGCAAGAGTATTATTAACAGTGGAGAGCTGTTTCCTCCAGTCCTGGGCCTGATGGGATGAGGGGAGGGGGCTGTTTGGACCCAGAAGAAAGCCTTATGGAGAGGGCTATACAATGTGCTGCAGCCTGCCAGGGAGAGAGCCAAGGGAATAGATGTCCTGCTACCATTCCCCCCCTCCCCCCCCCGGTGGTGCCTTAACACTGGCTGAACCCAGTCAGCAGTGGATGGGCCCAATCAGAAGCCAGAGGGCAGGGCACCCCATGATTCAGTCTACACAGGGCAGCTGCCCCAGGCTAGAGGTTGGAGAATGGATCCTGAGGGACACATAGCAAATATCCAGCATGAAGACTTGATGATTTGCATTTTTATTACAAAGGAGCCAGTGAGGAGGGGGAAAGTGAAATCAAGCAATAAATTCATTTGACAAATCGTCAGCAGATGTTTATGTAGAACCCTATCTGGAGGAAGAGTTTCCAAGGGAGATGGAAAGGCCAGTTCAAGGCCCCTAGACAGGATGTCTGGTGTGTTTGAGGGACTGTAAGGAGGCCAGCAGAGGTAGAGAAGTGAGCAAAAAGGAAAATGGGAGGAGTGAGGTCAGAGGTGTGAATGGGCATCCCATCCCATCACAGGGGGCCTTGCAGTCCACTCTAGAGACATTTGCTTTTACTCTAAATAAATGGGTACCAAGGCAGGGTTTTGAGCAGAGCAGTGACATGATCTGCCATATTTTATTTTATACTTGTATTTTTGGCTGTCATTTTATGAGTAGATCGTAGCAGGCAGGAGTAGAAACAAGAAAGGTTACTGCAGTATCCGGGCAAGAGATGGGCCGGTCCCAGAGAGGGAGTGAGAAATGCTCAGATTCTGGATAGATTCTGAAGGTAGAGTCAGGATTTTTCAATAAAGTTGCCGTGGAATGTGTGTGTCAGAGATCACACCATGAATTTTGTTTTGAAGTAGTGAGGATGGGGCTGCCATCAGGTGAGATGAGGAAGGCTGCAGATAGAGCTGAATTGAGGGGAATAGAATTGTTTACCTGAAGAACTGAAGTCCTAGCTAGATGGTAATTAGCAGTAGGTAAAAAACAAACAAAAAACGTAAAGCATTTTGTGTAATGTTTTGGAAGAGCGACTTTTTAGTGATTTGTAGCCCTCTAGTGGACAAATGTGTTATTAATCTTCAGGGAATTCTCACATCTCAAAAATGCACTCTTGAAAATACTTGTTATTTAGGCTTTAGTTTTCTTTAGAACCAAGTAAGAATAAATCATGCAGGTATTTCTTTTACACTCATGGTGGGTGGGAAATGTTATTAGATTCAATATTGGAAGCTAGGACTATAAAACAAGTCTATCAGGAGGTTGACAGTTACCTGTTACCTGAACTACTTTAAGGTATTCACTGTGTCAGGACAGTTGGGGAGAGGTTAGAGGCTTGGAAATGCGTTCTGAGAATTAGGAAAGAGTTAGTTGAGTGGGAATGACCACTTGTGGGCATGAGAATGAGGAGGGAGAGTGAAGTCGAAGTTGGGAGAAAAGGAGGTTGTCAGGAGAAATGTGAGTAGTTTGTCATATAAAATTTCAAGTTTTTGAATGTAAGTGATATTAATGTTCTATCAGATGTCCCTTTGATTGTAAGCTGCTTGCATTTTCCTTCTAGGGTTGACAACTTTGGTTTGGGCCTTTTACTTCGATCCAAGCAGATAAAACGCATGATCTCTTCGTATGTGGGTGAAAATGAAGAATTTGAACGACAGTATTTATCTGGTGAATTAGAAGTAGAGCTGACACCTCAGGTAAAAAAAATTCTTTTTTTACAATACTAATTTATTTTAAAATTTACCTTTTTCCTCCTAGAAATTTCATTGTATAAGAGAGGTAAGGTAGAATGCTCTTTTGCCAAACCAAGGAATTGTGTTTATAGGTCACACCTCCTGATTGCTAGAGAACTAATATTTTGTTGCTGTGCACTGAAAAAGAAGGTGAAAATATCTAGGCTTCAGGATAAAATTTTAAGTTTGGCACTATAATGTATATTTCATTGGAGCATGCAAAAGAAATTGCTGGAATGTTTGATGATTGTCCTAAAAGTCAATTCCTATGAATCACAGAATTAGAAATTTGTGGGGAATCTGGTCTTGCTGAGACATAGGAAAGTAAAGGCTGTGGAGGGACTACATCACAGAGTAAGTGCTGGGATCAGAGCCCAGGTGTCTAGAGAGCTGACGCCATTACAAAGGAAGCAGTGATTGCAATTAATCTAGCAAATTTCTGCTCACTTTATACACCATTTCCTCTCCTAACTGATTGAAGAGTTTGTCACTGAGCAAAGTTTTTGAAGCCATATGAGTAAAACAAGGGTCTACAGGTTGTATGCATTACTCTTCCATTTTGACAGGTCTGCCTTCATCTCTGAAACTGAGCCCACCACTCTGCTTTATTTTGTCAATAGAATGTATTATTACCACTGACTTCATCAAATTGGTAATAAATGTAATATAGCAGAATTTTAAAAAATTCAATCATTAAATCACCGTATATGCTTATCTGGAGAGAGCAGGCATGGGAGAACTGTTTTTTCTACCCGAAGCTTCACAGTGTTTTTCCAAGTCACACCTGATCATTCTACAGTGTTGGCACCTGTGCCTCTCATAGCATTACACATGCTTGATTTATCCAATCTTCATGTAAAGTTTTTTGAGAATAACAAAAGGTGTACTATCTTCATCACTTCTGCCGCTTTTACAAAATACCACAGACTGGGTGGCTTTGAGAAGAGAAATTTATTTCTCACTGTTATGGTGGCTGAGAAGTACAAGATCAAGGTACAGGCTGATTTGGTTCTTGGTGTGGGGAGAGGAGAGAGGGACAGGGACAGTGAGAGGGAGAGGGAGAGCACATGCATGTGAGTGCTCTGGGTTCTCTTATTATAAGGACACTAATCCTCTTTGATCAGGGCCCCACCCTTATGACCTCATTTTACCTTGTTGCATGTTGGGGGTTAGGGCTTCAACATGTGAATTTGGGGAGGGGGGGGACACAAATCCGTCCATAGCATATAGTTTTCATCTTCACATTATAGGTTGAGGTAACATATCCTTTGAGTTGTGGAGCTATTGAAAATTAACTTTTCAATTACCTTTTTTATCTTTTTTTTTGACTGTGCTGGGTCTTCGTTGCGGTACGTGGGCTTCTCTAGTTGTGGCGCACGAGCTCTAGAGTGCGCGGGCTCAGTAGTTGCAGCACACGGACTTCTCTCTAGTTGTGGTGCATGGGCTTAGTTGCCCCGTGGCATGTGGGATCTTAGTTCCCTTACCGGGGATCGAACCTGCGTCCCCTGCATTGGAAGGTGGATTCTTAACCACTGGACCACCAGGGAAGCCCCTGCCTTTTAAAAATCTTCTGCATTATCCCTTATTTTGTCAGAGGGCATATACATGGGAAAGGAACTTTCTTAATATTTCTTTCACATTCTTCCTTTAAGCTGAAAGAAGTCAGAATTTCCTGCCCCAACTTAGTGGTGCATGAGTAAACATTGGCTCTGGGAACTCGTTTTGCAGCCTGAGAGCCAGGGAGGAAGCACTGATGAAGTGGTAGGGATTAGGACTCCCTTGGGGGTTGGATGTGGGGTCTTGGTGGTACCTGCAGGGGGCCTGTATGTGGTAATAGTCGATTTTCATGCCTTTGCCCAGTTGGACAAAGAGGAGTATAGTATTCAGGGAGGATGGACATAAAAGATATTTTAAAGTAGGGAGTGTTATTATGGTTGTTTTGATGATTTAATTTTTGTGGATGTTATTAACTTAAAATACTCAAAGTGCAGGGAAGAGTCACCTCTGTCCATCAGTTAGAACAGAGAACCAGGTATCTGGAAGGTTTTCAGTTATGTCACAGGTCCATCCTTCCTCAGAATAGCCCGCCTATTCCAAATGACTCAGTGTCTGAAATCCCAGCTGTTAGTCCCTTCTTTGACTTCAGTATTTAAAGGCCCCAGTTCAAGTGGAAAATTGTTTTCAGGTTGGGACAATATTAACACACCATCATTAATATCTAAACCTAGGGAATTCCCTGGCAGTCCAGTGGTTAGGGCTCCATGCTTCCACTGCAGGGGGCATGGGTTTGATCCCTGGTGGGGGAGCTAGGATCCCACAAGCCGTGTGACACAGCCAAAACAAAACAAAACAAAACAAAACAAAATCTGAACCTATTCTTACTGCTGGTTAGCTAGTCAGTTATCTAGTCTGAATATGATGTAGCTAGACCGTAACAAGATGTTTCACATTAGGGAGCGTGTCAGGAAACGTTCGGGTCCAGAGTTATTACCCTGTGGGAAAACCAGGTGGAAAGGCAGGTGGTGGTGGAAGAGCTGGGGAAATTAGGTTTGAAATCACTGGTCCCTAAAAGGGGGACAAAGATGATCAGAAGAAGATACAAAAAAACTTTACATATAGCTGTTCCTACTCTGAAACAAAATTTGAATCTCTCTTGGCTTTTTAAAAACCATTTTACCTGTATGTTGTAATCTTTGTCTAGCTTGAATTTTTCCTTAGTTAGATAATGTAGTAGATAAAATACTTATGCGAATGGTTTAGAATAAATTCTAGATAGGTTTGAACGTTTTACATAATTATTATATAATCATAACATTGTTATTAAAGATAAGGTTCAGGCCATGCCTACATAGAGCACACAGTAAAACACAAAATTTAACTGTATCTTTTTTAATGTATACAGTTAAAGTTACATACTTCAGATTTGGAAATTTATTTAAAAATATTACAGATAGACTGATGTAGAATGTGATGTCAAGAAACCAGTGGAGACATGGAAGCTGAAAGCACTAATATACAAATAAGCTGTTCCATTAAGAATTAAGGATTAAGATAGAGAGGTTGTTGTCTAGAAAGATAGTAACTGTTTTACATTGATATTCTAGCCTGCGGTGTCAGCGAGACAAACCAGTATGCACTGCTGGGTGTGGTTTAGATTGATAAACACCTAGAAAACAGGGACGGTGCCTGTAAGTGTTTATGTGTCTGCAGACAGAAGTGTGTTTAATGGACTTCTGATGCAGTGTTGTTTTCTCACTTGTAGGGCACGCTTGCAGAGAGGATTCGTGCAGGTGGGGCTGGAGTTCCTGCATTTTACACCAGCACAGGGTATGGGACCCTGGTGCAAGAAGGAGGGTCACCGATCAAATACAACAAAGATGGCAGCATTGCCATTGCCAGTAAGCCAAGAGAGGTAAGAAAGCTGGATATCTCTATCAGCACAGGATTCCAGGTGGACTCGTTAGGTAACTAAGTATAAAACCACACCGGTGTGGGAACAAACACTGTCATTTATTCCGTAATGTAAACACGTTAGGTAAAATGTCTAGCTAAAACTGAGCATCTGCTAGTAATTTAAATCACATAGAGAGACCGGAATAAATAAATGAGAAGAAAAGAATCTGTAATCCGTAGAAGAGATGCAAGTCAAGATTAGTTTTATGCTAAGTTTTAAGAAATTTAGGAGCGTTTATAATTGCTGATTATGTTTATGTGGAAAATAGAGTAGATGTATGCTATATATGGTATTAAACTCTTCATGCTCAGGCCCCTTCTGGATGTGATTGAAGGGGGAGAAAAAAGCCAAAGAAATCACAAGTTTGTCTACGATCTTAAAAAGCGGGGGCAGTTATAACTATATAATGGAACAGAGGGTTCATATTATCTCCTTTGTCCTTCATTTTGTATACTGGACATATTTGAATAACTGAATAACTTAGTTTTATTTAAAGGGCTAGATAGGATGGGGTATCTTTATACTGGGTAGCTTCACTCACATATTAGAAAAGAATAGGGACTTACCTGGCAATCCAGTGGTTAAGACTTCGCCTTCCAGTGCAGGGGGTGTGGGTTCGATTCCTGGTCGGGGAGCTAAGATCCCACATGCCTCACGGCCAAAAAACCAAAACATAAAACAGAAGCAATACTGTAACAAATTCAATGAAAACTTTAAAAATAGTCCACATCAAAAAAATCTTTAAAAAAAGAAAAAGAAAAGAAAAGAACTCTAAATATAGGTATTTGAGATACTCAGGTTTGAGCCAGTTTTTAAAATGACACAGGCCAGCTGTATTTTTAGTATCTTTCCCTTCTCCCTGCCCACATGGCTCATGAGAGTTAACAAATGTTGCAGAAATGCTGAGCTTATCTCTAGGGAAGTGAAAATTTAGTAAATCAAGGGCTTTTATCACCTTTCTGCTTGTAGGGATGTTAGCTCTGCACGTCCGTGTTTTGAGGGAAGATAAAGGTCATGCCCTTGTCCCCTGCTGTCCAGTGTTTGTCCAGCAGCATCCTCCATCTGGAGCTTTGCCTTTCTGATTAGAGTGACCTATATTGACTCAAAGCTTTTGTTAAAATTTTTCATACTCTATCTTGCTTCTTTCTTTACTGCCTAATTAGGTTTAAAAAGTTTTTGACAAAGTAAGGGACAGGAACCTAATTATTAAGATGGATCTTGGTTAATATAGATAAAGATGCCTGGCAAAATCGGGTGAATGCTTTGAGAGCTTGCTAGAAGTTACAGCATTAACTCTCCTGGTGAAAACATAGGATAGACTAGAATCTGTTCTGAATGCCTGGGTTCATTTCAGCCTGGAGTCAGGTGTAGGAATCTAGCAGTTTTGTCATTTTGTCTGCATCCCCTAGGAATACAACAATAATTTCTTGAAATGATTCTTGTTAGCTCTTTGTTGTCCTTGATTATGGTGGGAAGAGGAAATGAGTGAATTCCTTAGGCCAGTGATAGTTATTGAGGACCTTCTGTTTGTCAAGCACTGGTCTAAGTGTGGTGGAAAAAGGGGTGTTCTAGACCAAGTCCCCCTGACAAGGAACAAATAGACAAACACAAAATGTCGATACTGGAAGTGCTGTGAACACAAGTCAAGTAGGGCAAAGGCAGAGAGGATGGTCAGGAAGGTGTGCTCCAGGCTGGGTCAGGGAAAACCTCTCTGAGTAGGTGACATTTGGTAGAGACCTGAATAAAATAGGGAATGAGCTGGGTGAAGATTACAGGTTTGTGCTCTAGTCAGAAGGAAGAGGAAGGACAGGGTCCCAGGGCAGGCTTGCCTCATGTGTGGAACAGCAGGGCAGTGAGACTGGAACAGAGTGAATGAGGAGAGAGTGTTAGGGTTGGAGGTTAAAGAGGCAGGAGCCAGACCACACGAGTTTGGCCTTTACTGAGTGTGGTGAGAGGACAACAGAGTGTTTTGAATATGGTGGGACAGTGATGGGATCTGAGTTACATTTTGGAAAGAGCACTGTGGCTGTTGGGTAGTGAGTTTTTTGCTGAAGACCCAACAGCAGAAGCAGGGAGACAGATGAAGAGGCTGTTGTATTAATCCGGGTGGGAGTGGAAGGTGGTTTAGACTAACACCACTTTAGTGGTGTTACCACCACTAAACAGTGGAATTTGTGAGAAGTGGTTGCAATTGGGAAATATGTTGATAGTAGAGCCAACAGGATTTACTGAGTAAGAAAAGACAAGAATCAAGCACGCTGCTTATTAAAAAGGGCCGAGCATGGGGGTAATCAAAGAGCTTTGCCTGGACTTGGTGCTTTTGAGACATTCATTAGCTTCCAAGAGGAGGTGTTCTGTAGGCTCGAGCTCAGCTCCGGGAGGCTTGAGAGCTGGGGTAGGAACTTTGGAGGCATCAGCATGTGGTGTTTAAATCCATAGGACTGGGGCTGGAGTGTAGACAGAGAACAGCTGTTTTGCATTTAAGGGTTTAGAAGAGGCCTGACATTGAAAGGTTGAAAAGAGGAAAAGGAGCAGCAAATAAGATGGGAAGGAGTGTCTAGTGAGTGGAGAGGAAACCCAGGGGAGTTTGGTGATTTGGAAGATGGGAACTTTTACAAAGGAGGGAGTGATCAACCGTGTCAGAGTATGAAGAGGTTGGGTAAGAGGACTGGAAATTGACTGTTGGATTTGGAAACGTGGAGGTCATTGGTGACCTTAAACAGTGATTTTTCTGGAGAAGAGGATTTTTCTGGAATGGTGAAAATTTGACTAGAGTGGATTCAAGAAAGGACTGAAAGATGAGGAAGTGGAGACTCTGAAGTGCATAACTCTTTCAAGTGAATATAACAGCTAGTTTGACAAAACCAATTCCTCCCCTGTTTTAAAATTTTAGGATAGTGAACACTTAGCAACTGCTGATGTGTAGACCCTTCAGGAAATTAGATAACTGGAATAGAAAGAAATGCCAATGTTTTTACTTTGCCCTGGCTTAGCATATATTTAGATGTATACGTAGTTCTCTAGATCTGTATGTAAAGGCCTCAACTGTCATCTCTGGTGATGGCTGAAATACAGAAGACTTGAACTATATTGATGTGTAGGTTACAAGTATCTTTCATATAATTTGTCTAAGTTCATATTAAGATGATCCTCATTCATCAGTGATTCCCTAAATTCGTTAATCTTTTCTAACAGGAAAGTGGGATAATGTCTTTAAGGAAACTGTTCTTTAAGAAATGATTCTGGGGCTTCCCTGGTGGCGCAGTGGTTGAGAGTCCAACTGCCGATGCAGGGGACACGGGTTTGTGCCCTGGTCCGGGAAGATCCCACATGCCGCGGAGGGCTGGGCCCGTGAGCCATGGCCGCTGGGCCTGCGCGTCTGGAGCCTGTGCTCCGCAACGGGAGAGGCCACAGTGAGAGGCCTGCGTACCGCAAAAAAAAAAAAAAAAAAAAAAGAAATGATTCTGTTTTAGTGCAAATCAAAACTACAATGAGGTATCACCTCACACTGGTCAGAATGGCCATCATCCAAAAGTCTACAAATAATAAATGGTGGAGAGGATGTAGAGAAAAGGGAACCCTCCTACACTGTTGGTGAATGTAAATTGGTGTAGCCACAATGGAAAACAGTATGGAGGTTCCTTAAAAAACTAAAAGTAAAGTCACCATATGATCCAGCAATCCCACTCCTGGGCATATATCTGGAAAAGACAAAAACTCTAGTTTGAAAAGATACGTGCACCCCAATGTTCATAGCAGCACTGTTTACAATAGTCAAGACATGGAAGCAACCTAAATGTTCATCAACAGATGAATGGTTAAAGAAGATGTGGTACATACATACAGTGGAATATTACTGAGCCATGAAAAGAAATGAAATAATTCCATTTGCAGCAACATGGATGGACCTAGAGATTATCATACTAAATGAAGGCAGACAGAGAAAGACAGATATCATGTGATATCACTTATATGTGGAATCTAAAAAATTGATACAGATGAACTTATTTACAAAACAGAAATAGACTCATAGACATAGAAAACAAATTTATGGTTACCAAAAGGGAAAGCGAGGGAGAGGGATAAATTAGGAATTTGGGATTAACATACACACACTACTATATATATAAATAAACAAGAACCTACTGTATAGCACAGGGAACACTATTTAATATCTGTAATAACCTATAATGGAAAAAAATCTGAAAAAGAATATATATGTATATGTGTACACATATATGTCTGAATCACTTTGCTGCACACCTGAAACTAGCACAATACTGTAAATTAACTATAACTTAAAAAAAAAAAAGAAAGAATTTCTTTTTTTAAACCACAGTTAAAGAAAAGTAAACGTACTGGAGCTTTCTCCAGCTTTCTATAAAAATGCATGCAATTTTTCCACTAGGGGGCGCAGTAGGAATGAAAATGGAGTTTGGCCTTCAAATGGCGCCCATCTTGCGTGGTGATGGAGAGAGGTATTGACGTTGTTTCCCCTCCCCGTTTCAATTCCCAGAGCTAAGTCCCCATGAAAAAAAAAGGAACAAAATGCCGCGGCATAGTTTTGCTTTATGCGTCTTCTCCCCTCCCCTCCCATTTGGAGTAGAATTAAAAGTAAATAAACATACAAAAATCAATAGCCTTCCATTAGACCAGTAATGACAGAGAGAAGGTGTAATAGAATAACAGTCACAGTGGTATCAAACACCAAGAAGCACTTATGAATAAAGCTGGAAAATATATACAAAGTGTTTTCTGAGGGAAAACTATGAAACTATTGAAGGAGGTAAAAGAAGACTTTAAAAAATTTAGGCCTATATTCTCACAGGTGGGAGGATATAGCATGTCAGTTCTCTACAAATTAGTCTACAATTTTAGGAATCCCAATTAAAATCTCAACAGAGGATGATGGATTCATTAGAAGAGATGAATGGATTTTTATAACTATTTTAGGTAGGAAAACAATGCATTGCCCATTTCCTGCAACTTACATGGTTTTCTGGGGTGGAGGGAAAGAGGGGCTCTTTTTCATGTTCAGTATGTAACTTATTCACACAAATAATAAAGTGAGTGCTAACACACACAGTCTATGCCGAAAGCATATGGAACTTTCAATTCCTCACAATTACCAAGCTTCCTCTTGCTTCTGAGCCTTTGCACATGCTGTTCCCTCAGTGTCCTCTTCACCATTTTGACGAAGTCCTGGTTGCCTGCACTACTCTTCTTTGAAGTTTCAGTTTAAATCTCTCCCTCCTTTTCTAACTAGGCTTGTATCCCTATAATCTGCCTCTATCAGAGCAGGGAGCACAACCAAACAAGACCTCTGCAGATCCTGACAATGCCCTCTTTGTCTCTTGCAGGTGAGGGAGTTTAATGGTCAACATTTTATTTTGGAGGAAGCAATCACAGGGGATTTCGCCTTGGTGAAAGCCTGGAAGGCAGACCGAGCAGGAAATGTGATTTTCAGGTAGTATAAGTATAATGGTTTTAAAAAATGTTAAATGTAATGCATTTCAGCAACTTTATATTTCTGAAATTATGATTACAAAATGGGTATCTTGATGTGTTTGGTATTTAAAAATTTATTTTAAAAATGGCTTAAAATCAAACACACCTCTGTGTGTGTATATAGGTGGGTGCAGAACCATTGCTCTGCGGTCATGCTGGTTTGATGCACTTGAGGGCATCTGTTCTGATTGGTTGGTACCCATGGTGCACTGTTCGTTAACTATTTGAATCTGTATATCCTTGTATATAGTCACATACAAATTATTTTTGCCCCTGTGTATTTTAGTTGCCAAAACTAGTTACAGTGTTGTGACATGCTTAAAAAATGTGACAAAAGCACACAATTATATTCAATTTTGACAGTGTCATTTATATGCATTGTCTTAAAATGCCTGTTACTTTGATAGTCTGGAAAAATATTGCTAATAATCACTTAGGTCAGTTGTTTTCCAGGCCTATTGGTGTCTTCTAGGAAATGCTTAAAAAGATTATGTCTGGGAAGTTGGTTAACCTTAATAATGTTTAACTTTCATTCTCGTTATCTAGATAGCCACAGATATTAAGCCACTTAATAGATTTCAATATCTTTTGATTACCCTAAGCATACTAAATACCAAGTTTTAGTATCTTGGATTTAGGGATTATATAGTTGTTTTTGCAAATTGTGCCACGTTTGAATATACTCATAAAAATTTTTCAAAATGTTTGGTCTTGAAGACATCACCTGTTAGGTTACAGAAATAATCATCTTTCTCATAATATTGGCCTTTTCCTGCTTTTAGTTAGTGATATTTTTTATCTTTACCAAATGCAGCTTTGGTATGATCATAATTAAATTATCAGTGATCACTCTCATGTTTTTGTTCATTTCTGAAGATCTTCTATGACATTAATACTGTATTTAATTTCTTGAATTAGGCAATTTTTTTGTTCATTTGTTTTTGTTTTGTTTTTGCTTTTTTGTCTGGGCCGCAGCGTATGAGATCTTAGTTCCCCAACTAGGAATCGAACCCGTACCCCCTGCGGTGGAAGCATGGGTCTTAACTACTGGACCACCAGGGAAGTCCCGGGATTTAGCCAATTTTTGATAGAACTAATTTTGGCAACTGCAGAGGACATTTTGAATGATGTCTACCTTATTTGACACCTTGATGTAATGCTTGCAAAGCTTAGTTGTTGCTGTTTTTTTAAAGATTAATGAAATTGTATAGTAGCAAATGGAAATGAATTATTTAAAATATTTCCATGAGTTTATCCTGTACTTTATTGCCTGTTATCTAAAGACTGCACAAGGGCTATTCTGAGTACAGACCTTATGCCTGTAGTTTCTGCTCAGTAGCCATTGAACTTTGATGTGAAATGAGAGTGCTTGTCACCAGTGGTCAGGTGGCCTAGATTCTTAACATACTGACTTCTAGGCTGACCTTCACGTTTAGTGGGACACCTGGTACAGAGGTCTGTCTAGGCCATTGTTAGAGTGGGCGGGCTCTGCACGCCTGCACCTCAGGCCACTCTGCCCTTGGAGCTTTTGATGCTGGATGTCTGGTGGAGTCCAACAAGGTAACTTGTCAAAGTACACAAGGATTCCTCTCTTGAGGACACACCTATCCTTAAATCCAAGTGAAAGAAACATTGGTGGCACAAAGAGCTGTTAAGACATAGCTGTGAATTATTTCTCTTTACCAAAGAATTTTCCCTATCAATTTACACTCTCAGAAACAAAAATATATTAAAATTTTTATGATTAGAGGAAGTGCATTAATTTAGGAACTTAGGAATGCAGAACCATCAGCAAAATTGGCCGCTTCTTAAAATTTTACACCTCAGGGTCTGATGGGGGGGTTGTAGCTTTAAAAATTTCATTAGAAGTTGGTTCTCCACACTGATCCATACAACTCACAAATCACCCATGAATGTTTCAGTTAATTTCAGCAATAGGTTTCTCTTTAATAGGAGTATAATTACTATACCTTCTCATATAAAGCACTTGTTACTTTTCTTAATATTTTAACAAGAGCAAGTTTAATGAAATATTTAACTATAAAACAAAGTGGCATCTCAGGTAAAAGACTTAGAGAAATTAGTTTTAGAGTAGATTTATTAATATCCATTTTATTTTTCTGTGTATAACTATGTTGAATATGCAAAATATTCCCTTTCTCTTAACCCCATAAAAAGCTATATAATTGAATGAAGTGACCATTGTATTGTTTTTGTTTACAAAATAGCTATAGAACTTATTGAAAATATGATACACTCTTTTAAAAAGATTCACAAAGTCTTGGTTTACAGAAATTCTTTTAATCTATAATTAAAGCTGAGAGAGACACTTCTTATTTTTGCCCTTCTTTCTCCACTTCCTTATTCCTCTAATGTAGGAAAAGTGCAAGGAATTTCAACTTGCCGATGTGCAAAGCTGCAGAAACCACAGTGGTGGAGGTAAGAGAAGAGGTTATTTCTGATTTCCTGTTGTTAATTTTCAAAATTGATGTTATGTGTTAGTTCAAGAAAAAGTACAATGGTTCATTTGTTTTCATGAAGGAGGGCAAACAATAACCACTTTTTCATTTTGGATGTTGAAGGATTCTATTTAAATATATCATAGTTGAAGTTTTGCTGGAACATGAGCTTTCTGGTTAGCTATGGTCTCACTAGAACACTCTGTTTGGGAATCAAGCTATTAGGCTGACCAGCTCATAAAAGTCTTTTGGAACCTGAGTAAAGTGGACCTTCCTGGGTGAAGTCTCCAGATGAAATTTCTTTTTTCACTTTTTTCTTTTTTTAATTTAATTTTATTTTTTTTATACAGCAGGTTCTTATTAGTTATTTGTTTTATACATATTAGTGTATATATGTCAATCCCAATCTCCCAATTCATTCCCCCTGCTTTCCCCACTTGGTGTCCATACGTTTTTTTCTCTCCATCTGTGTCTCTATCTCTGCCTGGCAAACCGGTTCATTTGTACCATTTTTCTAGATTCCACATATATGCGTTAACATATATTTGTTTTTCTCTTTCTGACATACTTCACTCTGTATGACAGTCTCTAGGTCCATCCACTCTCTACAAATGACCCAGTTTTGTTCCTTTCTATGGCTGAGTAATATTCTATTGTAAATATGTAACACATCTTCTTTATCCATTCTTCTGTCAGTGGGCATTTAGGTTGCTTCCATGACCTGGCTATTGTAAATAGTGCTGCAATGAACATTGGGGTGCATCTGTCTTTTTGAATTATGGTTTTGTCTGGGTATATGCCCAGTAGTGGGATTGCTGGGTCATAATGTAATTCTATTTTTAGTTTTTTAAGGAAACTCCATACTGTTCTCCATAGTGGCCGTACCAATTGACATTCCCACCAACAGTGTAAGAGGGTTCCCTTTTTTCCACACCCTCTCCAGCATTTGTTGTTCGTAGATTTTCTGATGATGGCCATTCTGACCAGTGCGAGGTGACACCTCATTGCAGTTTTGATTTGCATTTCTCTTATAATTAGTTATGTTAACCAGCTTTTTGTGTGCCTCTTGGCCATCTGTATGTCTTCTTTGGAGAAATGTCTATTTAGGTTTTCTGCCCATTTTTCGATTGGGTTTTTTTTTTTTAATATTGTGCTGCATGAGCTGTT
>NC_041221.1:51209295-51209817 GCF_002837175.3 Physeter macrocephalus | reverse complement strand
TGGGTTTTTTTTTTTTTAATATTGAGCTGCATGAGCTGTTCATATATTTTGGAGATTAATCCTTTGTCCATTGTTTCTTTTGCAAATATTTTCTCCCATTCTGAGGGTTGTCTTTTTGTCTTGTTCATAGTTTCCTTTGCTGTGCAAAAGCTTTTAAGTTTCATTAGGTCCCATTTGTTTATTTTTGTTTTTATTTCCATGACTCTAGGAGGTGGGTCAAAAAGATATTGCTATAATTTATGTCAGAGTGTTCTATGTTATCCTCTAAGACCTTTATAGTGTCTGGTCTTACATTTAGGTCTTTAATCCATTTTGAGTTTATTTTTGTGTATGGTGTTAGGGAGTGTTCTAATATCATTTTTTTACAGGTAGCTGTCCAGTTTTCCCAGCACCACTTACTGAAGACACTGTCTTTTCTCCATGTATATCCTTGCCTCCTTTGTCATAGATTAGTTGACCATAGGTGCGTGGGTTTATCTCTGGGCTTTCTATCCTGTTCTATTGATCTATATTTCTGTTTTT
>NC_041221.1:51206631-51209181 GCF_002837175.3 Physeter macrocephalus | reverse complement strand
TCTTTCATCAGTGTCCTATAGTTTTCTGAGTACAGGTCTTTTACTTCTTTAGGTAGGTTTATTCCTAGGTATTTTGTTCTTTTTGTTGTAATGGTGAATGGGATTGTTTCCTTAATTTCTCTTTCTGATCTTTCATTTTTAGTGTATAGGACTGCAAGAGATTTCTGTGCATTAATTTTGTATCCTGCAACTTTACCAGCTTCATTTATTAGCTCTAGTAGTTTTCTGGTGGCATCTTTAGGATTATCTATGTATAATATCATGTCACTTGCAAACCGTGACAGTTGTACTTCTTCATTTCCAATTTGTATTCCTTTTATTTGTTTTTCTTCTCTGATTGCCATGGCTAGGACTTCCAAAACTATGATGAATAATAGCGACAAGAGTGGACATCCTTGTCTTGTTCCTGATCTTAGAGGAAATGCTTTCAGCTTTTCACCATTGAAAATGATGTTTGCTGTGTGTTTGTCATATATGGCCTTTATTATGTTGAGGTAGTTTCCCTCTATGCCCACTTTCTGGAGAGTTTTTATCATAAATGGATGTCGAATTTGTCAAAAGCTTTTTCTGTATCAAGATGATCATATGGTTCTTATTCTTCAATTTGTTAATATGGTGTATCACATTGATTGATTTGCATATATTGAAGAATCCGTGCATCTCTGGGATAAATCCCACTTGATCATGGTGTATGATCCTTTTAATGTGTTGTCAGATTTTGTTTGCTAGTATTTTGTTGAGGATTTTTGCATCTATGTTCATCAGTAATATTGGTCTGTAATTTTCTTTTTTTGTGGTATCTTTGTCTGGTTTCGGTATCAGGGTGATGGTGGCCTTGTAGAGTGAGTTTTGGAGTGTTCCTTCCTCTGCTATATTTTGGAAGAGTTTGAGAAGGATGGGTGTTAGCTCTTCTCTAAATGCTTGATAGAATTCACGTGTGACGCCATCTGGTCCTGGACTTTTGTTTGTTGGAAGATTTTTAATCACAGTTTCAATTTCATTACTCGTGATTGGTCTGTTCATATTTTCTGTTTCTTCCTGGTTCAGTCTTGGAAGGTTATACCTTTCTAAGAATCTGTCCATTTCTTCCGGGTCATCCATTTAATTGGCACAGTGTTGCTTGTGGTAGTTTCTTATGATGCTCTGTATTACTGTGGTGTCCGTTGTAACTTCTCCTTTTTCATTTCTAATTTTATTGATTTGAGTCCTCTCCCTCTTTTTCTTGTTGAGTCTGGCTAAAGGTTAATCAATTTTGTTTATCTTCCCAGAAACCAGCTTTTAGTTTTATTGATCTTTGCTATTCTTTTCTTTGTATCTATTTCTTTTATTTCTGCTCTGATCTTTATGATTTCTTTCCTTCTACTAACTTTGGGTTTTGTTTGTTCTTCTTTCTCTAGTTACTTGTAAGGTTAGATGGTTTATTTGAGATGTTTGTTGTTTCTTGAGGTAGGCCTATATTACTATATACTTCCCTCTTAGAACTGCTTTTGCTGCATCCCATAGGGTTTGGATCGTCGTGTTTTCATTGTCAATTGTCTCTAGGTATTTTTTATTTCCTCTTTGATTTCTTCAGTGATCTCTTGGTTATTTAGTAACGTATTTTTTAGCCTCCATGTGTTTGTGCTTTTTACGTTTTTTTCCCTGTAACTTATTTCCAATCTCATAGCGTTGTGATCGGAAAAGATGCTTGATATGATTTCAATTTTCTTAAATTTACCGAGGCTTGATTTGTGACCCAAGACGTGATCTATCCTGGAGAATGTTCCATGTGCACTTGAGAAGAAAGTGTAATCTGCTGTTTTCAGATGGAATGTCCTATAAATATCAGTTAAATCTATCTGGTCTATTGTGTCATTTAAAGCTTGTGTTTCCTTATTAATTTTGAGTCTGGCTAAAGGTTAATCAATTTTGTTTATCTTCCCAGAAACCAGCTTTTAGTTTTATTGATCTTTGCTATTCTTTTCTTTGTATCTATTTCTTTTATTTCTGCTCTGATCTTTATGATTTCTTTCCTTCTACTAACTTTGGGTTTTGTTTGTTCTTCTTTCTCTAGTTACTTGTAAGGTTAGATGGTTTATTTGAGATGTTTGTTGTTTCTTGAGGTAGGCCTATATTACTATATACTTCCCTCTTAGAACTGCTTTTGCTGCATCCCATAGGGTTTGGATCGTCGTGTTTTCATTGTCAATTGTCTCTAGGTATTTTTTATTTCCTCTTTGATTTCTTCAGTGATCTCTTGGTTATTTAGTAACGTATTTTTTAGCCTCCATGTGTTTGTGCTTTTTACGTTTTTTTCCCTGTAACTTATTTCCAATCTCATAGCGTTGTGATCGGAAAAGATGCTTGATATGATTTCAATTTTCTTAAATTTACCGAGGCTTGATTTGTGACCCAAGACGTGATCTATCCTGGAGAATGTTCCATGTGCACTTGAGAAGAAAGTGTAATCTGCTGTTTTCAGATGGAATGTCCTATAAATATCAGTTAAATCTATCTGGTCTATTGTGTCATTTAAAGCTTGTGTTTCCTTATTAATTTTCTGTTTGGATG
>NC_041221.1:51191592-51206457 GCF_002837175.3 Physeter macrocephalus | reverse complement strand
GTTTAAGGTAATTATCGATATGTATGTTCCTATTACCATTTTCTTAATTGTTATGTGTTTGTTTTTGTAGGTTGTTTTCTTCTCTTGTGTTTCCCACTTAGAGAAGTTCCTTTAGCATTTGTTGTACAGCTAGTTTGGTTGTGCTGAATTCTGTTAGCTTTTGCTTGTCTGTAAAGCTTTTGATTTTTCCATTGAATTTGAATGAGATCCTTACCAGGTAGAGTAATCATTATTGTAGCGTCTTCCCTTTCATCACTTTAAATATATTGTGCCACTCCCTTCTGGCTTGTAGAGTTTCTGCTGAGAAATCAGCTCTTAAACTTATGGGAGTTTCCTTGTATGTTATTTGTCGTTTTTCCCTTGATTTTAATAATTTTTCTTTGTCTTTAATTTTTGTCAATTTGATTACTATGTGTCTTGGCGTGTTTCTCCTTGGGTTTCTCCTGCCTGGGACTCTCTGCGCTTCCTGGACTTGGGTGGCTATTTCCTTCCCATGTTAAGGAAGTTTTCGACTCTAATCTCTTCAAATATTTTCTCGGGTCCTCTCTCTCTCTTCTCCTTCTGGGATCCCTGTAAAGCGAATGTTGGTGCATTTAATGTTGTCCCAGAGGTCTCTTAGGCTAACTTGATTTCTTTTCATTCTTTTTTCTTTATTCTGTTCTGCAGTAGTGAATTCCACCATTCTGTCTTCCAGGTCACTTATCCATTCTTCTGCCACAGTTATTCTGTTATTGATTCCTTCTAGTGTATTTTTCATTTCAGTTATTGTATTGTTCATCTCTGTTTGTTTGTTCTTTAATTCTTCTAGTTGTTTGTTGTCTAATTCTTCTAGGTCTCTATGAAACATTTCTTGCATCTTCTCGATCTTTTCCTCCATTCTTTTTTCGAGGTCCTGGATTAATTTCACTATCACTCTTCTGAATTCTTTTTCTGGAAGGTTGCCTATCTCCACTTCATTTAGGTGTTTTTCTGGGGTTTTATCTTGTTCCTTCATCTGGTACATAGTCCTCTGCCTTTTCATTTTGTCTATCTTTCTGTGAGTGTCGTTTTTGTTCCACAGGCTGCAGGATTGTAGTTCTTCTTGTTTCTGCTGTCTGCCCTCTGGTAGATGAGGCTATCTAAAAGGCTTGTGCAAGCTTCCTGATAGGAAGGACTGGTGGTGGGTAGAGCTGTTGCTCTGGTGGACAGAGCTCAGTAAAACTTTAATCCACTTGTCTGCTGATGGGTGGGGCTGACTTTCCTACCTGTTTGTTGTTTGGCCTGAGGCAACCCAGCACTGGCACCTAGAGGCTCTTTGGTGGGGCTAATGGTGCGCTCTGGGAGGGCTCATGCCAAGGAGTTCTTCCCAGACCTTCTGCTGCCAGTGTCCTTGTCCCAGCGGTGAGCCACAGCTGCCCCCTCGCCTGCCCCCCCCGCCCCCCCGCTCCCGCAGGAGACCCTCCAACACTAGCAGATGGGTCTCGTTCAATCTCCTATGGGGTAACTGTTCCTTCTCCCTGGGTCCTGATGCACATACTACTTTGTGTGTGCCCTCCACAAGTGGAGTCTGTGTTTCCCCCAGTCCTGTCCAAGTCCTGCAGTCAAATCCCGCTAGCCTTCAAAGTTTGATTCTCTGGGAATTCCTCCTCCCGTTGCTGGTCCCCAGGTTGGGAAGCCTGATGTGGGGCTCAGAACCTTCACTCTAGTGGGTGGACTTCTGTGGTATAATTGTTCTCCAGTTTGTCTCCAGATGAATTCTTGTATACAGAATCCTAGGAAAATAGTAAGTTGTATTAGGAGAAGTTCCTTATCTCACTGTTAGATACTGGTGTTACTTTAAGGATGAAGGAGGCTAGTACAGCTCATTGTTTTGATGTGGTTCTATTCGGAACAGTTGAATTAAGGCACTAACTGACTCTCCTTTGGACATCTCAGGGTTTGGGAGAGACTAGAATAATTTTAGAACCTTCCCAGGGTTCAAGCTCTGGGGCAGAAATAGGTGCTTATACCAAAATCTTGCCATTTTGTTTATACATATTTGAACCTGAAAGGAGACTTCAAAATGATTCATTTAGGCTTTGAGGATCACTTTGGAACCAAATTTTCCTGGGCGTTTGAGATAGCTTTCCCATGGGAGGGCTTTATAGGAACCCATCCTGCGATCTGGAAATGAGAATATATGTTCTTGATTTTTCTTGTGATGGTAGTATTCTTCCTGGCATTTTTTCATTCCTCCATATGCTTGCCCAAGATGGTATTTCATGGAGGCAGTGCTGCCATATTGTGTGTGTGTGTGTGTGTGTGTGTGTGTGGTACGCGGGCCTCTCACTGTTGTGGCCTCTCCTGTTGCGGAGCATAGGCTCTAGACGCGCAGGCTCAGTGGCCATGGCTCACGGGCCCAGCCGCTCCGCGGCATGTGGGATCTTCCCAGACCAGGGCACGAACCCGTGTCCCCTGCATTGGCAGACGGACTCTCAACCACTGCACCACCAAGGAAGCCCATGCCATAATCAAATAATCAAATGTTAGAATTCTGTTTCTCTACTGGAAAGTGAAGTATATTATTATTATTTTTTTTAGTAGATAGCCATAGTTTGGCTTCGTTTTGTTTGTTTGTTTTCTTCCTCTTTTATGAAAGTATAGTTAATTTACAGTGTTTGAAGTGTATTATTTTTAAAGTGCTGGGGCATGTGGTACTTTCAACACTGGCAGGGTGGTTTCTTCTGCAACAGTTTCACTATATTTTCTGCATTTAAAATGGATAATGTGGTTTACTCTCTCTGTGCGATCTTTTTTTTTTTTTAATTGAATCATCTTAATGATCTGTCCATTACACACATCTGTAACAGTACTGAAAAAAAGCCTATAGCGTAGCTTAAAATGGTTGATAGTTTAACCCTCTCTTGATTGTATGTACTTCTGTAAAACTACCACAAACCAATATTTTTTCTCTGAGTACCATGGGGCAGTATGCATTGTCCTGGGTGAATTTCTTTCTTTCCTTCTTTTATAATCTGGTTGTTTTCAGCCAATCTTATCTCTTCCAAAAGCAGGAAGTGACTCTCTACTGTCTGAGAATTAATGTAGATATTAGGAAAGAGAGGTTCTCTGTCGGCATAAGGGAAGGGGAGATAAAAATCCTTTAATTGATCCTGCAAATATGATAAAAGCTGCCCTCCCTGTGTCCTAGAACAGACATCTCTGATTCACAGCATTCTGTCCTGTTAGACACAGACTCACATTAGGATCCCTTTCAATATAGTGCTGCTGATGGCCACTCCCAATTGATTATACCCGCACTGTCGAACATGGTAGCCAGTAGCCACATGCGACTTTTAAAATTTAAATTAATTAAAATTAGATAAAGTAGAAATTCAGTTTCTCTTCAGTAGCTACATATGCTAGTGACTATTGTGTTGCTCAACATAGATAAAGAATATTGTCATCACTGGAGAAAGTTTGATTGGACAGAGCCTAATTGGAAGGATCAAGATGAAATATAATTTGTCAGTCCAGTTTAGGAATATAAGCAAAACAGCAATTTAGACAATAAATTATTGTAAGCCTGCTCCCTCTGCATGCTCATAGTAGAGGAGGTCCACATGCCTTTAGGTTGAATTGTAAGAACTTGTGCTCTTGCATGTAGAAGATAATTTGGAATTGGGGATGATGAACAGATTGGGTGTCTTCTGATAACAAAAAATCTATCTGGACTGTGAGTTTTGTATTATTCTTAGTATAGTGACTACCCTGGACCTCCAGCTCCTCTTCTGTTTTATGTTTTGTGCACTCTGTCACCTGCATTGGCCTTTAGGACTCTGTAATTCTTTTCCTGTAGCTCTATCCTACTTTATTGTACAGTGGTCCTAGTGAGATGGATGATTATGAGCTGGTTTAACAGGAGTCTTCAGAGATCTTAAATTACCTGCATATTTTCCTGCCTGTTAAATATTAGCAATAATAATAGTTACTATTAATCAGGTATTTATTATGTGTTAGTCACTGCTGTATTCTTCATGGTTATTGTTAATTTTTTTAATGTTAACAATAGTCTTATGAGATAGGAATCATTATTATCCTTATTTTACAGATAAAGACTTAAAAGCACAGAGAGGTTAGGTTATATACCCAATGTCACACAGCTAGATGGAGCTAGGGTAGAACCACAGAATGACTGATTCCGGGCTGTCTGCACTTTTCCACTATTTTATGAAATATTCTCAAATCATCATCAATGGATGGTGTTTCAAAATCTTGAAAGGTATTGAATCTCTGGAAGTAGTCCATTTCAATGCTAACTATTAGAATCAAGCAGATTGGGAGATTTTGGCCAATATATTCCTCGACCCCCAGCTTTCCTTGCCAGTTATTCCAATTTTGGTCTTTTTGCCTCCTGCACTATCTACCTCCAAGAGGGCTTTGAGAAAAGCATCATCCTGTGATCAATAGCCCTGTGGATTCATTCAGTCTTCCTCTGGATTCTGTTCATTCTGTTGTGTCGCCTCTCTGAACTGTGCAGCTTTTCACAAACTTCCCTGAACATGGTGATTGAATGTCTATTCTTGTACTGCGGTATCTTAAGCAGTGGGAGCTTTAACAATGACTACACCCTACATTTCAGACAAAGCCTTTTCTTTTTTAGAACTCTTAGCTCATCTCCTTTCTCTTATAGATGAGGACATGGAGGACTTTTCAGTAGCAGGATCTGGGTTAGAGCCTGCCTCCTAAATCACCACTCCACTCCCTGGTGCTGCATCTTTTCAGCCTTTGTCCCTGGTTACCCCCTATAACTTGAGTTTTATGGGAGGTAAGAGAGGGGTAGAACTATAAATATCTAAAATATTAATGATAATTCCCTCAGATATCTTAAAGTCTTTTTGCACCTAGAAGCAGGGTGGCAGGGGACTTCCCTGGTGATGCAGTGGTTAAGAATCCTCCTGCCAATGCAGAGGACACGGTTTCAAGCCCTGGTCCGGGAAGACCTCACATGCCGCAGAGTAACTAAGCCTGTGCACCACAACTACTGAGCCTGTGCTCTAGAGCCCGCGAGCCACAACTACTGAGTCCATGTGACACAACTACTGAAGCCCACACGCTTAGAGCCCATGCTCTGCAACAAGAGAAGCCACCGCAATGAGAAGCCCATGCACTGCAATGAAGAGTAGCCCCTGCTCGTAGAGAAAGCCCGTGCACAGCAACAAAGACACAATGCAGCCAAAAATAAATTAATTAAAAAAAAAAAAGAAGCAGGGTGGCAAAGGAACATAAAGCTGTCTCTTGCTTTTTTGGTTCATAATTTCTCCTCCAATTGACAAGAGGTAAACCAGTATACCTGTGCACCACAACTACTGAGCCTGTGCTCTAGAGCCCGCGAGCCACAACTACTGAGTCCATGTGACACAACTACTGAAGCCCACGCGCTTAGAGCCCATGCTCTGCAACAAGAGAAGCCACCGCAATGAGAAGCCCATGCACTGCAATGAAGAGTAGCCCCTGCTCGTAGAGAAAGCCCGTGCACAGCAACAAAGACACAATGCAGCCAAAAATAAATTAATTAAAAAAAAAAAAGAAGCAGGGTGGCAAAGGAACATAAAGCTGTCTCTTGCTTTTTTGGTTCATAATTTCTCCTCCAATTGACAAGAGGTAAACCAGTATATTTATCTTGAATTGAAGAGAATACCCAATTGGCCCTTGACATGAATTATTTCTGGTTTCTCTAAAAGTGGGATATTGCTCCTTTTTGGAAAAATTTTGCCTTTCAAATGTGTTCTAAACAAACTCGTGAGTTGTGGAAAACCAATTATGTCTGTTTTCCCCTTTAACAAAACCGATATGAATATTGCATTTGCATTCTTAAAACCTGCAGCCATTTGCATGTTTCGCCACAAAGTTGTGACATAGTGAAGGCTGGCTGTCTCTTTCCCCGTCTCTTAAGGAACTGGGGGTAGTTACTTGGGGAAAATAGTACAAGTGGGTGCACATATTGGCATGCATGCCAGAAAGATATTTCTCTTTTTAGGACAGACAGTGTTATTTCTGGACCTCCTCTTTGAGTGGGTGGAATCTTCCCTGATAAACTTCACAAGTTTAAGTGCAAAACCAGCCAGCCAGGGAACAACTGTTGGCATTGTGTTCCATGTATATGAATAACAGCAGTACTGTGGAACTCATTTGGCTTTTGTAGTGGTCTGTTAACCCTTCAACTTCCCATGAGCCCCTCAGCCAGTCTCCTGGGTGCATATCCAATGAGGCTGTGTTTCTCTGGGAAGTTACCTGTCTTTACATTTTTTTTTTTTTTAAAGCAACTTATAATAGAAAACTCAGGGGGAGGGGTGGGAGTGCTTCACTCCGGAGCCTGTTGATGCTTTGTCTCCTGCAAGCAGCCTGGCATGCCTGCGCTGTCAGGAAAGGTCATCTGACTCAGCCACCGAAGGCTGTTGAGGTTACCTGTGAACAAAATAACCCAGCTAGTTTCTTCAGGTGTGTGCCCTGGCTGGTGTTGGAAGATGGCAAGGTTTATGCAAGGCCTCTTCAGCTACTTTGGCTAATTTCAGCTTTTAGTTAAGACAAACACATTCATTACCATGACTTCAATAAAGTTATTTTATTCTATTTATATTATGGTATATTTATATATTTGCTTATGAAAGAATTGTTCATATTACATGATATTTGATGCATACAAGTATTATATACATTGTAGCCTTTGTGGGTCATAAAGCACAGTAATAAATTGAACACCTACGAACGCACCTAAGGTAAGGATTAGCGGATTGCTTATTCTCATTTTCATCTGCCTGCCTTTCCTGCAGAGAGAGCCACTGTCAGGAATATTGTGGTTATCAGTCCCTTAAAAATAATTCTTAAGTCATAAGGTATGGACATATGGAAAATTATTTTCCAAAGATATCCTAATACTTTTTGTTTAGAAGAGCCAAGCTTTGGGACCTGTGACTTCTGCGTTCTGTACTAGTGCCTGGCACATGCCATGTCTCCAGAGGAGGTTGACTAGAGGAAAAGATTAGGGGTACATCTGCCATCCTGCCAAGAAGATACGTGTTGTTCCTGATTGGTGGATGAGGAAAGGTGAAAACAGCAGTGTAAATGGTATTACAAATTTTGTTTTTAATGTTTATTATGAAGGCTAATTGACATACACAACAGTAAACAGAAGAGTGTAATGAACCCATCTGAGCTCGTCCTCCAGCTCCAATGACTGTCAACCCACAATCACTCCTGCCCCATCTTCATCCCCATCTCCTGCCTCCTCTTGTAGTATTTTGAAATAATCACCAGATATTGTATCCCTAATCAGCTTACATTATAATGCTCAAGACTGACAATAGGTGCAATAAATAAGTAAAATATATATTATATTAGATATTGATAAATATTAAGGAGATGAAACAAAGCATGAAAAGGGACATGAAATGTCAGGAGAAGAAAGATAAATTTTGTTTTTGTTTTTGTTTTTGTCCGCACTGCATGGCTTGTGGGATCTTAGTTCCCTGACCAGGGATTGAACCCGGACCCTCAGCAGTGGGACTGTGGAGTCCTAACCCCTGGACCGCCAGGGAGTTCCCCAAAGTGGAATTTTGAATGGGTTGGTCAGTAACAGAAGGCCCCACTGAGATGACAGCTGAGTGGAGGCCTCTGGGAAGTGAAGAAGGTGGGCAGTGGAAGGAGAGGAGCAGACAGAGCCTTCCTGGCGGACTTCAAGACTGGGGATGACAGACTCCCCTTTCTTTGGTTGGAGGTGGTGGGCCGAGGAGTCTTATATGAGGGTGGCTGTCTTGAGAATCATGGCAGTATCTTCTTCCTAGGCTGTGTGAAGTGTGATTTCTGTTTTTAGTTCATTTGTAATACTTCCCAAGATGACTAGGCCCAAATCTGACTTTAAAACTCTGAGATGAATGGAGAATGTGAATTTGAGATTGGAGCCTCCTGACTTTTGTGACTCTCTGGCCCTGTTTGGAGAACTTTGTGTTGACAACACCTCATGAATTTTCTTTGCAGAAGAAGTCAAACTGGTGGTTAGTTCACTTTACACTAGGATGTGGGAATACAGTGGATTTTAACCATTCGACCTAATCACTTCAATGGATCCTGTGAACATTTAATCTCCACCAAGCAGGCCCAATTAGTGTATCGATGTTTTAGAGACTGGTTATCTTCCGTCCTGCTTCAGGAAAAATGAAACTGCCCAAGGGATAAACATAATTCCTTTCCTCTTAATGTTCTTTTATTCTTAATCTTAAGATTGCTAATGCCTTTTGATATTACAGAGAAACTCATAATTTTTCCAAGAGACGGTAAAAAGAAAAAAGAAATAGGTCTAAACAGGAAAAAATTAAAGGTTCCATCCACCCAAGAGAAACACATGTAACCATGTTGAGAAACTTCATTAGACAGATGCAATGTCAAGCACACACATGCATACACAGGCGACCACTGCTCCATGCCTGTATGGAATTTATGCCCACGCACAAAATTGCTGATTGACTTGGAGACATGATATTTATGAGAACTTGGCTGAAATGTCAAATTTGACATTCACTGTCTGAAGCATAATATAGTAAATGCCCTTCACAGCACTTTAGTATTTGCCTGGTAATGCTCTCTACTTCTCTTCCTTAGCGAGAAGATAAGGACAGCAAGAACCTGTTTAATCCTAATCCTCTTTACTTCATTCACACAGGCCAGTTGACTCGAACACTCAACACAAGTTCTTTAAAAACACAGGCAGGTAAGAGAGCTGTTTGATACAATACAAAAAGAAGGAACACCCTCTTCCCACCAACCCCCCATGAACCCTGGGACCTCATGATCCTAAGGCATAATACAGTCACCTTCCCAAGTGTTAACTTTGGGGATGATGTGGTCAGCTTTGGATGTCATTTACAATGATTGATTTTTAAGTCTGTTAAATTATATAATATCCTTAATTTACATTTTTTTCTTTTTTAGTTTTTCAGTTATAGGATTTTATTAATGCTTTTAGATTTCATTTTTTAAAAAGTGATTGCTATACCACTCTGAAAGAGATATCTATAAATTCTTCATGCTACAAATTCAGCCAGATGTACATTGCTTTGACAGGTGATAATATCCTTACACAACTAAACTAAATGAAGTGATTGACTCTACTTACTTTGAAGTATTAAAGTATTTAAAGACAATTCATTCATTTCCTTGAATTTTCATAAAATGCAACACTGATTTGAGAATATTTCAATGCTAACGAAGATGTATTTAGTGATGATTTAGTTGAATATTTTGACAAAATAACCTTCTCAGTAATAGAATCACTATTCTGTTATTATTTGCTGTTCTACCAAGGAAGCAGTAAATATAAAAAACATGAACTTAATGAATACTAGGTATTAACTTCACTGCATATTTCTTTGTGTGTGTACTCTTATAGATTAATAATTCTTAGCCTAATGACCATTTACATCCAGAAGAGTAGCAGAATAGAAGTATGGTTTGTTGATGGTAAAATTAAATCAAGTGCTAATCCTGACATTTTATTTCTTGTTGCTTGGTAACAGTGCAGCAACTCTGTAAGAGTTCCTTTATCTCAGCTGCAATGGACTTCATTGCATTGTGGGGTAGCAATACCAACTGCAGCAAGTCATTTGTATGACATTATCCTTCCAGAATTTTGTTGCTATTTTTTATTGTTAGTGCAGAGATCCTAAAAAAAGTCATTTTAATAATACATCCTCCTTTGTTGATGGATTGATGAATTTTATTCTAGCTACTTTTGGCTTTTCGGCTTTGTGTCTATAATTTCTGAGGTTTCACAAATTTGTGTTTTATCAGTCTGTACAGTATTAACCTAGGCTTCTGAATTTCATTGTAAATATGTACATTCTAAGTGATGCTTCATTAGTTCTTAGTGAACATCTTTTATCCTTGACCACCTAAGAGGGGAGAAAAAAATATCTGGGCAGAATTTTTCTTTCATAAAAATAGGACATATACCTCATCCTTCTCTAATATAGAGCATTCCTAGTTTTAGAACCTGCTTTAGGAAAAGGAAGCCTGTCGAACCAGTGTGATTTGTTTTAAGTGAAAGGCTGATTCATGTTCCGTATACTATACATGTTCTATATGCTGTTAGTTCACAATTATTATTTACAACAAAAGTTGATAAACTATAGCCCAGAGTCTGTTTTTGTATTGTCTAAGAGCTAAGTAATTTTTATATTTTTAAAGGGTTGTTTAAAGAAAAAAAAAAAAAGCAATATGTGACAGAGGCAGTATGGAGCCTATAAAGCCTGAAATATTATCTGGCCCTTTGCAGATAAAAGCTTGCAGACCCTTGATTTATGGCATAGTTTCCATTTCTATAGTCTGAATATATTAAATGTCACTAAGTATTATTTTTTAAAGGACCAGTGAACTTAAGTAGAACTGAAATAAAATAATGATAACTGGTTTGAAGAGAATCAATGAAAAAATTAAATTGAATAATATGAATTTGTGTAGAAGTAGTGAAATGATTATGCAGTTTGGTGGGCCTGTTTTGGGGGCAACCATGAAGAAAGGAAGATTACATGTAGCAACTTGTTTATCTTGCTTATCTTGCCACAGTTTTTATAATTTCTTTACAAACTCAATGCCTTTGTCAATAAATCTGACTTTAATAAAATTGTGTAGTGATAGACTTACTTTATTAGAAGCATTTTGCTTTTTCCTGCCCATTAGACTTTATGTCATACTTGAGGCCAGTTTCTTACTTACAATGTCTGTATCCTGGGGTGATGGGGTGAGGACTTCTCCAACTTGACCTGGGTCCGGCACTCAGCTGCAGCTTCTGCTGTCTGGCAGAGTTTCCAGGAGCTACGGAAATGGTCCAGAGTTGGAGTCATCCTGTGTCCCTGGGTTTTGGAAGGGCCCTGCAGCCCTGGGTTTTCATCTCCTCTGGAGCTGTGCCCCCCACATCCTGGAGAGAGGGCAGGAGAAGAATTGTGGACAGACTTTGGGCAAGGTGAGGCTCATTTCCTCAGCCTTCCAAACCAGGGCTTTTAGCTTCCTATTTTCTTTTTAGTCAGAAATGTGTTTGTAAGAGTTATCTGGCTATTTCTTATTTATTGGTAAGGTAAAGCCTGAAATCAGGAAGTTAACCAGGGCAGCCATGTGTTTTTTTATCTAGCATCAGTCTTCTTAAGCAATAGAAAAGGCTCCAACCAGCCAAAATGTATTCTAGTGATGAGAGATAAGTCAATTTATTTATTTATTTATTTTTGCTGTGCCACGCGGCTTATGGGATTTTATTGTAGTTCCCCGACCAGGGATCGAACCTGGGGCCCTGGCAGTGAGAGTGCCAAGTCCTAACCACTGGACCATCAGAGAATTCCCAAAAGTCAATTATTTTAGCTAGACTCACTTAACTCCTCTTTCTTGTAAGCAAAGGCCCAGAAAACCCCATGCTTGAACACCATTTCTGTATTAGTAGGCGTTTTATATTACTTTATATTTGTAATGCTTTATGTTTTCAAAGTGCTTTTACATATATTATCTCATTTGATCCTCTTAATCACCAGGTGAGGTAGGAGGAAAAGCAGTTTTCTTATAATAATACAAATGAGAAAACTGAGAAGCAGATAAGTTTCTGGGAATAGATCATTGGGAAGTTGAACGGCTTAATGAAAAAGACATTTGAAAGACTTGGTTTAAGTCCTGACTGTCCATGTTTCCTCTGCCACTGTCCTTCCATGACAATATTGAAGCTTTATTTCTGAGACACTGAACATTTCTGAAAATGTCGGCATAGCTAAGTGGGCTTTTATAGGAGCTTTCACCTTACTTTAAGTGCAAATAGAAAGGGTCATGATTTTAGGTGTTGTATGTAGAATGTATTTTTATGGAGCTGTGAAGGGAGACAGGGTAGCCAATGAGGAGACTACTGCAGTGGTCCAGGCAAGAGGTGATGGTGGCTTGGACTTGAGTGGTGGAGTGGAAGCGGGGAGAGGTGGTGGAATTGAGATATACAGTATCTCGGAAGAGGAATCTTATCAGACTTGCCGATGCCTTGGATGTGGAATGCTGGGGTAGAGGAAAGGCAGAGAGTAAAATGATTCCCACCTGACTTGAGCAATGGTGTGACACCTACCAAGCTGAGGAAGCCTGGGAACAGCTTTTGGAAGGAGGAGTAACAAGAGCCCGGGTAAGATTGATTGGCTTTTTTAGGCATTCAAGTGGTGATGTAGGTGAAGATGGACATGTATGTGTTGTGCTCAGAGGAGAGGTCTAGAAGGGAGTTATACAATTGGGAATAATCCACATATATTTGATAAGTAGAGTCATGGAATAGAAAGGAACACTTAGCGAAAAAGTCCTGGGACTAAGCTCTAGGAGTCTCAGTATATTTCTTTCTTTCTTTTTATTTTTCTTTCTTTTTGTGAACAGCATCTGAGATTAAGAATCACATCTTTATTTACAATAACCAGGACATGGAAGCAACCTAAGTGTCCATCGACAGATGAATGGATAAAGAAGATGTGGCACATATATACAATGGAATATTACTCAGCCATAAAAAGAAGTGAAATTGAGTTATTTGTAGTGAGGTGGATGGACCTAGAGTCTGTCATACAGAGTGAAGTAAGTTAGGAAGAGAAAAACAAATACTATATGCTAACGCATATATATGGAATCTAAAAAAAAAAAATAGGTCTGATGAACCTGGGGCAGGACAGGAATAAAGACACAGACGTAGAGAATGTGATTCCCTTTGTTATACAGCAGCAACTAACACAACATTGTAAAGCAATTATTCTCCAATAAAGATGTTAAAAAATAAAACAAAATTAAAAAAGAAATAGAAAAAAAACACAATCACATCTTTGCCTCCCACTGGCATTGTGACCTTGGACAAATAAGTACTTTAGAATCCCAGCTTCTTTATAGCATCTCCTGTCTATTTGCCTATTTCACAGGTCTATTTTGAGTGTCAGTGGGTTAGGGCATTTGGATGTGTTTTCTAAAGCTCTGAAGTGCTATGTTCTTACCTTGATCCCTCCTGCTGCTTTGATTAATGAACCTTAGATGACTGTCCTCACTGGCCCAGTGACAGTGACTATAGGACCACCCCGTGGGTTGCAGCTGGCAAGGCACACCCTCCCTATCCTTTCCCTGTCATCCAGAGTTCTTGAGATGTAGCGGAATTAAAATTCCATAATACCACCGATTTCTAAAATCTCAGGACATTATCAAAAAACTAATCTAGATTGTTTTTAAAATATATTGTTAGCTTTAATCAGCAGTAAATTACCTAATATTTAAAGCTCATCAAAATCAACCTAAATATGTTGATCCCTTACATTGAGCAAATGCAGTGATGACTTTTAAGGTGAGCATTATGGACCCCTTATAGACAGGAAGGTTCTTATAAATCTGTCATTTCATTAGCTTATGAAATGACAGATGTATAAGTTGCATGCAGTCAAAAATTTATGGCCACTCTCTGCTGTCATACTTTAAATGGAGGATTAGCCAATGACCTATTTATCTCTTTTTGTATGTTGGCGCAAAAGATTCAGATATTCTGGTTTGGGATGAAAACTAACCTTTGTTCCCTGATGAAACATGCTTGTACTGAATATCCACCTTGAATTATTTTCATTGAAAGTAACATTTATTGTTTTAGGGGGCATAAGAGAAACGAAGTGAATAAAGAGGGCCTCAGATATTCATTGATGCTTCATGTTCAACTAAGTGCACACCACTACCTGCAAATGTCAGAGAGACTAAGGGTCAAGAAATAGACCCTTATTTCTTTAGGATGCAGCACACTGTTACATATAAATAAATTAGTCTGCAGGTGTGTTTTCACTGCTTCCTTATGAAAGCTTTGCCTTATTGAATTTTCACAGACTCAGGAAAAAGTATGTTTTATTTAGTTTGTTTTTAGATGAAATGGTTTGAAACAAACAGTTGGTTAACTTGGGAGAAATAATGAAAGATTAGAAACCAAGAATGACTTAATTGTTAGAAAGTACAGTAGTCCCTCCTTATCTGGGGTTTCACTTTTCACAGCTTCAGTTGCTTATAGTCAACTGTTGTTCAAAAATATTAAATGGAAAATTCCAGAAATAAACAATTCATAGGTTTTAGATTGCATGTTGTTCGGAGTAGTGGATGAAATCTCACCCGCTCCAGTTCTGTCCCGCCTGGGATCGCCAGCCGTCAACATCTGCTCCTGACACCCAGCCATCAACATGGCTTGATGATCCAGGATGACATGGAGCAGATGATCTTCCTTCTGATACATCGTCAGAAAGTCAGTAGTAGCCTAACATTACGTCACAGTGCCTATATCATTCACTTCACTTCATCTCGTCACACAGGCATTTTATCATTTCACATGATCACAAGAAGAAGAAGGGGGAGCACAGGATAATAATGTAATTTGAGAGAGAGCAAGACCACATTCACATAACTTCTATTATAGTATATTGTTATAATTGTCCTATTTTATTATTAGTTATTGTTGTTAATCTCTTTTTAAAAATAATTCTACAGCATGTCTATTGATTGATTGATTGGCTGTGTTGGGTCTTCGTTTCTGTGCGAGGGCTTTCTCTTGTTGCGGCGAGTGGGGGCCACTCTTCATCGTGGTGCGCGGGCCTCTCACTGTCGTGGCCTCACTTGTTGCAGAGCACAGGCTCCAGACGCGCAGGCTCAGTAGTTGTGGCTCACGGGCCTCGCTGCTGTTAATCTCTTATTGTGCCTAATTTTTTTTTTTTGGCTGTGTTGGGTCTTCGTTGCTGCGTGCGGGCTTTCTTTAGTTGCGGCGAGTGGGGGCTACTCTTCATTGCGGTGCGCGGGCTTGTCATTGCGGTGGCTTGTCTTGTTGTGGCGCACAGGCTCGTGGCG
>NC_041221.1:51182209-51191572 GCF_002837175.3 Physeter macrocephalus | reverse complement strand
CTCAGTAGTTGTGGCCCATGGGCTTAGTTGCTCCGTGGCATGTGGGATCTTCCCGGGCCAGGGATTGAACCTGTGTCCCCTGCATTGGCAGGCATTCTCAACCACTGCATCACCAGGGAAGTCCCGTGCCTAATTTTTTTGTTTTTTTTTAAATGAACAACTTTATTTACAGTTGAAAACTTAAACACAAAATCTTGGCTTCTGAATCTGTGAGGTCTCTTGATCAAATGGGGCAGCAGCAGGCAGGGAAGCAAACACAGGGGCCAATCCAGATTATCTTACTCAGGAGCATCACCCCGAGCAAGGGAAGGCCTGATTCAGTCTTCCTCTGAACTACATCTCTCCACACTGTGAGATCACCACAGGCAGCTTGGGCTTATTGTTGGGGCCTGTGGGAGCATTCTCAATCTTTCTCATCACCAGAAGTCCATCAGTGATTTTTCCAAACACCACGTGCTTCCCATTAGCCAATCACACTTAGAGCAGGTGATGAAAAACTGGCAACCATTTGTACTGGGACCACTATTTGCCACAGAAAGCAGGCCTGGAGCTGAGTGTCTAAGCTTAAAGTTTTCATCTGCAAACAGCCCCCGGTAGATACTAGTGACTCCAGTACCATCTCCATTAACAAAATCTCCACCCTGAATCATGAAATCTTTTATGACCCTGTGGAAGCTGCTCCCTTTGTCTCCTGTTGGAACCCCATCTTTTCTGAATTGTCCAGTGCAGAACTGCCTAAAATTCTCAGCCGTCTTAGGCGCAATGTCTGCAAAGAGCTCCATCTTCATGCAGCCAACTTTCCTTGTGTTCTACCCAGTCCTTCCACAAGCCAGTGCCTAATTTTTTTAAAAAAAATTTATTTATTTATTTTGGCTACGCTGGGCCTAGCTGTGGCGTGTGATCTTTTAGTTGCGGCCTGCAGACTGTTAGTTGTGGCATGCATGCAGGATCTAGTTCCCTGACCAGGGATCGAACCCGGGCCCCCTGCATTGGGAGTGTGGAGTCTTACCCACTGGACCACCAGGGGAGTCCCTATCATGCCTAATTTAAAAGTTAAATTTTATCATAGGTTTGTATGTATAGGAAAAAACAGTACATATAGGGTTTGGTGCTATCCACAGTTTCAGGCATCAACTGAGGGTCTTGGAACGTATCCTGTGTGGATAAGGAGGCACTCCTGTAATGGTTTTCTCATCCGTTCTTCATTCCGTGAAGAAACCAAGACCACTCGTGTCCAGGAGTATAGGTCGCCTTCTCTCTGATTTGGCTTCTGAAATTTAATGTTAATTTCTGTCACTGAATAACTAGGCCCACATTCAATTTATTTGAAGAGAATTTTAAATCCAAATCCCATGGGACAGAAGTTAAACAGGAATCTGAAGAATTTAGTATCTCTTCTGTGCTTGCTGTGAGAAGGAGCTGGGTTATTAATTTAAAGAAGCTATTTTAGTTTCCTTAATAATTATGGGAAAGGATACAAGTTTTGCCTTGTATTCTGAAAAAGTTCCTTCAGTTTAGACTTTCTTTTTAAATTTTGGAAAAGGTTTGCTGGCACAGACAAAACTCAGGGAAGAAAAATTCATTATTACAAAACTCTGACAAATACAGGTTACCTACAAAAAGCTACAGGATTAAGGCTGTTGGGTTTGAAAGTTTTGGTATAATTTAAATTTCTCTCAATTTGAGGAATTTACAAAGCTCATTCATTTTGAGAATTGGCATCTCAGAAGTGGAATTAGACCTTTAGAAAGAAAGGAAGTATTAAATGGTATTTTAAAGCCAGTTCTATGAACCAATTCCTGCTATAAAAAGTAGTTTAGCTGCTGTTTTATTTATAGATATTTTTCCCCAATGCTTTTGGCATTATGTTTGCACCCAAAAAGTTTTCACTTACTTTTCCTTTTTGTTGGTTCATATTTTTAAATGTACAAAGTAGCATTTTATATGTGGATTAATGAGGACTAGATTTTATAAGGACAGAGCAAAATAGAATGGAAAACTTTTCTTCATAAAATTCATTCCCATGAAATAGGAGGGGCAGTAAAATGGTCCAAATACAATAGATACAGCTAGGGTATGCCTACACAAAAGTGGAGTAGACTCCATAATTGAAATGTTTTCAACTGTGGCAATAGCAGATAAAGGAGGTATAGCCTAATGATAAAAGCAATAAAAACAACAGCAGCAGCAGCAAGTACTATTTATACTGTGAACTTATGTGCAAAGCACATAAGGTCATCTGTTATAATAACCCAGTGTGGTAGGTTTTATTATCCTTATTCTATAGAAGAAGGAAATGAGGATAAGGAGAGGCTTTATGATAAAGCTAATAAGGGAGAGTTAAGATCTAAAAACATTTCTTTCTGCCTCCGAAGCCATGTTCTTAAGTATAAGTGAAGAATGATAGGTGTATTTTAAGGTACATTTTGTTTTATACTTTGTAGTGTTAACATTTAAAATATAATTTATTACCTCCTTAAGGGCAGGGGCTTAGACCTTTAGCTCATTGAATTTTTCAGCCAAGTATAGCTCCAGCACAATGTTAATACTTCCATAAACACAAAATTAAAAATCATTCAGAAATGTTAACCTCTTAAAACTTACAAAATCGGATAATCTCCTGAAAGCTGTGAAATGAGAGCCTTCACACTTGAGAAGGTAGAATGGTTCCCCCCAGTTAAAAATGATGTAGATGATATTATACAGTAGTTTGAAACCAAGATAGAAATTTTAGGATTCTGTATAATAAATACTGCTAATGATTATCTACTTAAAAAATAGGAACTTCCAGTTTCTGTTCTGACATCTAAGGAGCTTAGTAGTCACCACTCCTGTTCTCACAATAAGAAAGTGAACAAACTGAAAATCAACAGACAACAATTTGTTCACAATAATAATAGTATTAATGTATTTCATAATTATAGCTTATGGTTGAATGAAATGAATGATAGCAATGTTTTAAAGGACAGGAGGGAGAGATAAGAGTACTCTGTCATAGAGTACTTGCACTACCCGTGAGGTGGTATAGCGTTATCTGAAAGAAGCCTTGGATTAGTTGTAAATGTATATTGCCAACTCAAGCATAACCACTAAAAAGGGTAAAAAGAGAGGTGTACAGTCAGCTGTATCCATGGGTTTCACATCCACACATTCAACCTGAATTTGCTGATGTGAAACTCATGGATACAGAGGGCTGGTTGTAATGAACATGCTAGGAGAGAAGAAAAAATGGAATCATATAAAAAGCTTAGTTAAAACCAGAGAAGGAGGAACTTCCCTGGTGGTCCAGCAGTTAAGACTCCACTCTCCCAATGCAGGGGGCCCTGGTTTGATCCCTGGTCAGGGAACTAGATCCCTCATGCCACAACTAAGAGCCTGTATGCCACAACTAAAGATCCCGCATGTTGCAATTAAAAAAATAAAAAGTTCCCGCATGCCGCAACTGAAGATCCCGCATGCATCAATGAAGATCCTGCGTGCCACAACTAAGACCTGGTGCAGCCAAATAAATTAATAAATATTTTTTAAAAAGAACAGAAGGTAGAAAAAGATAAGACAAAAAAGAAACAACAAGGACAACAAATAGAAAATATAACAACTATGGTAGCTGTTAATCCAACTATATCAGTAGTCACTTTAAATATTAATGGTCTAAGATACACCAGTTAAAAGACAGAGAATCTCAGTCGGGATTAAATGAGACCCAGCTATATGTTGTCTATAAGAAACCTGCTTTTATATATATATTTTTGCAGCTTTATTGATATATACAATTGACATATAGCATTGTATAAGTTTAAGGTGTACAACATGTTGACTTGATGCACTTACATATTATGAAATGATTACCACTATAGTGATAGCTAACATCTCCAGCTCCTCACATAATTACCATTTCCTTTTTGTGGTGAGAACATTTAAGATCTGCTATCATAGCAAAACTGACTTCAGAGCAAGGAAAATACCAGAGATAAAGAAAGACATTTCATGATGATAAAAGGACCAATTCGTAACAAAGACATAAGAATCCTTAAAGAGCATGTGGTGACGGTGGTTCTTTTTTTCTTTTTCCCACACTCATTATGACCTTCTGAGGTACCAGCACCAGCTGCCCCATGCCATCTTCACAGCAGTTTGGGTTCCAGCTCTGTGCAGCCCCATTCCTAAGCATTGGTTCAACCACTTTCTTTTGCTGCTCTTGCAGTTACTATATCTGTGTCACCTCAGTGCTTCTTTTTTGCCTTTTTAGTTCTCTAATTCCTTATTTAAATTTCCTTTATTAAAATAACTGACAAAAATTAACCCAAAATGGACTATAGACTTAAATGTGAAATGCAAAACTATAAAACTTCTAAAAGATAAGAGAAAATCCAGGTGAACTTGGTTGGGTTTGGCAATGCCTTTTTAAATACAACACCAAAAGCACAATCCATGGTCAAGACATCTGTACAGACACCTCACCAAAGACAATATACATATGGCAAATAAGCAGATGAAAAAATGATCAACATCATATGTCTTTAGAGAATTTCAAAATAAAACAATTCGATAGCAATACACACCTATTAGAATGACTAAAATCCAAAACACTGGCATCACCAAATGCTGGTGAGAATGTGGAGCAACAAGAACTCTCATTCAGTTTTGGTGGAAATGTAAAGTGGCAGAGTTGCTTTCGAAGACAGTTTGGCACTTTCCAATAAAAGTGCTAACATACTATTAAACATACTATTACCACATAATCTAGCAGTTGCATTCTTTGGTATTAACCAGCTCTCCTGGTTGGAACACTTGGAAGATTAATAAATTGCCTGTTTTTGTTTTCATATAGAATATATAGTGGACTTGTTCACACTCTGAATCTGAGCCATTGTTGAATTTGATTTCTTGTATTTGTCCAAATATCCAAGAACTATTAGTCCTGTGTTCTGACTTTCACAAGGAAATTAAAGTTTCATTCTTTAAGAAGTTACTGCATGTGTGACCATGTATAGATAAAAACAATATTTCACTTAAATGTGGAAAATGGACAGTTAGCTAGAAAGCCATTCTAACTGCACACTGGGTCAAGTTCATAGCTTATGAAATCTACAAATTACCACCTTCAGAGTTGCTTGGGAAGATAGTTAAAACATGACTGTTAAGTTCACAGATGATAAGGATTGCTATATGAGACACAGTGATTATCTTAGATGATCCCACAATATAGTTGCTGAGATAGGACTAACCTGAAATTAGAAGTTGTATAGAGAGCAATGGGTGCTAAATTTAATGATAAAGATAGTAATTGCTATGGGATCCTGATGGTTGCTTGCATGGTTTGTGGCTCTAACCTCGAAGATGCCCTTTCTATTTCTTAGCCTTGTTTCTGTAGGTATTTATATATGGTAGATTGTAAATGAAGAATAAGACTTCAGGTATTTTACACTCTGTCTTGGCTCACAGGTCTAAGGACATTTGACTGGGGATGGGCTCACAGGTCTAAGGACATTTGACTGGGGATGGGCCAAAATGGGGTGGGGAGGCACATCTTCCATAGAACCAACAGCCTTGAGGGAAGAAATGGAATGGATGTCTCTTGGTTTGATTTCCTTACTTCCTGTTTGTTACCTATATGTTTGCTTTTATAAAATTAGAATCATATTTTATATTCTTTTTTTCATTATGTAAAGTATTAAGAATGTTTTTGGAGGTCACTAAATGTTCCCCAAAAGAGGATATTTTAGTAGTTATACTCAAATTTATATTAACAACTCTATTGTTGTACTTTTATGTTTTTTTTCCCTTGCTCACTATTATTAATAATGCTATAGTGAATATCCTTGTTTCAGTGTATGTATGATGATTTGATGAAATTCCTAGAAGTGGATTTTTGGGGTGTGTGCCTCAACATTTTATCAGCTTTTGATAAATATTGCTGAATTGTTCTCTAGGAAGGTAATTTCAATTATAACCCCATAATGATATTTAAAAGTATCATTTTCAGCCATTGTTGACAATATGGATATTATACCTAATTTTTTTTGGATAATCTGCTAGGTGAAAAAAGCTGTCCTGTGGTTTTGATTTGCATATCTTTGATGACAAGGGAGTTGAATATTTATTGGTTGTTTATATTTTTTGTGATTTTATGTGTTGTTATAAGTATTACTATCATTATTTGAATGGGAATGTCTAGTATTTCATTTCCAGGTGTTCTTTGGTGATGAGTTATATAAGAGGGAGAAAGAGAATGTACAGGATTGTGGTTGACACGTGAGCTCTGGAGTTAGGCTTTTTGGATTTGAACCCAGCTTCCTGAGGGATCCCCCAGCTGCTGGTCCCCAGGCAAGAGCTTGATTGGCTATAGCTAGTAGAATATATAAGGAGGAGCATCTTAACTCTGAGTTACGGGAGTAAAGATGGATAAGGCTCTCAGAAAGAAAGTAACCATGGCTGGCAGCTTACCCCCAGAACCCCTTCCTAAAATAAGTTGTGAGTCAAGTGCTCTGTTGATTCACTGTTTTGAGACAGCTCTGTAAAACTTACAGTCATGGTTTCCCACAAAATCACCTCATTGCAGATGAGGACATAGATCCTGTTGAAAAAAGAGAAGGGAAGAAAGGGTAAGAGGGTATTTCTAATATAATCTAATGGTTTTGGAATCTTTACCTGGGATATTCTCTCTCAAAAGGTTATTGAATAATAAGGCACAGTATGCCTGACATAAATTGAGGAGATGCACTCTTATGAATTGTCTTATTGGAAAAAAGACCAAAAATTCCATTTATTAATTTTGCCTTCAACTTTATTTTAACTAACAATTTTTGACCTACTGATCAATTTATTCCATGTTGGTCTTAAGAATTTAGCTTGTGATTTTAAAGTCACTCCTATTAAAATAATAGTGGCTTTCCTCACTCCTTCCAGAGACCTTGTCAAAAAATGTTATTTTTTCCACCTCAAATATAGATTTAGCCTACAAATACTGAAGTGATAATTAGGGCTTAGGCAAGATTGTTTCATTTGAAAAATTAGCTGCTTTTTTTTAAAGAGATTTACTTTCCAAATCTTTCTAGTTTGAGAGTATAGCTAAAACAAGAAGGTATTTTAAAGTCATGGCTTACATAAATGATTTAAGTAAGAAATGTGTGAGAGGAAAAATGAAAAACATTACTCATTGACCCCTTTTGTGTTACTGGTTGTATCTCTTTTAAATGCATTTTTGCAGGTATCATTATTTTAGCTTGAGCATCTAGCATATGTCAGCCTCCTAAAATTAGAATATATTCAAATTTCTCAGTGGCCTTTTATCAGGCTCCTAGAAAAGCCAGGTGCACAACCAAAAATTAGTAAAAGTGAGAGAATGTAATTGCCAAGGTGTTGAAAATTTCTTTCTGGTGAGAAGCCACCGTAATCAAAAGAAAATGCCCTAGCAACATCAGTTAAGGTGGACTCTCATGTGAGATTTTTTGAAGTATGAAGGAAATCACATTTCTTTTTTGTTCAGGTTAGATGTTGCCATTTCTGATAGCTCTTCCAAAATTAGTTTCCTCGTTCCATAAAATAAACATTTCACACTTCTTTCTGCCATTCCTGTTCCTATGTACATGAAATTCTTTCACAGGTACCATCTTTCCACATTTCTCCATAGAACACATCCTTCCCTGACTACAGGCCTTTGCCCTGGCCATTCTGGCTGCCTGGAATGCCCTCCCCGTCCTTCTTTCTGTGGCTCATTTTCTGCCTTCTCACCGAAGCTTCTCCTCTGTTGTAGCATTTATTACTTTGTTATATTGTGGTTAGCTGTTCGCCTGTCTCCTCCAGTAGGACTGAGCAAGAACCTCGTGGGACCTTGTCCTATTCATCTCTGTATCACCAGTACAGGCACACGATGCCTGGCACATAATAGGTGCTCATTGAATGATGTTTGAGTCACTTAGCCAGAAGGTTAAAATATAAGTGTCACTTTGCAGGCTTAGAAATGTTCTGCCCATTCTAGTTGATTGCCATTATCCTGCTGTAGTCTATAAGAAAGTAAAAAATGTCTTATGCTCAGTGGTTCTTCCTGACGGCTTTATAGTTGAGGTCTTTGTTGGGCCTTGCTTTGAGAGGCTTGATAATCTGCCACCAGGTGTTCTGTAATTCCCTTCCTTATTACAGTGACTAGGTTCCTCTGATTTCTCTGGGATCACTATCTCATGGTGTGCCTTTTAATGCTGGCTGGAATAGACAGTGTGTCTAATTCAATAGGCTTTTATTGCTCAGCTAAAGGAGAACAAGCCATATGGTAGTTCACTAGATTTGCAAAAGATGATAAACTAGTGGCAAATAAACTGGCCTTGTAAATGCAACAGCCTGGTTAGTCAAGAGAGAATTGGCATAGCATATACACAAGTGCAGAGGAGTACTGAAGGTATACTAAGTGGCATGGAATTAAAATCATGTGTTGCATTTAACAAAGTACACCCAGTAAAAGGGGATTGATCTAGGGCTCAATAATCCAGAATATTTAGAAAGATACTGTAGGTTAATGTGTGTACTTTGAGGTCTTTGTTGTGGAACATCCAGCAACTGATGTAGACTTACAACATGTAAGGGCTAGAAAGAATATTAGACGTCACTTAAAGTTCAACTTTCACATTTTAGAGATGAAATGGCCTTAAGTGGTTCACATAAGAACACAGTACAAGAAGATATTAGACCTAAAACCCAGAATCTACATCTTTTGACCCCAAATGCAGTTCTCTATATCATACTCTGTTATCTCATTTTTTAAGGATAGCAGAAGTCAGTGAAATACATGGCATTAGAATCATGTGGACAAAAATCCTTCTCTTACAAACTACTGACATCATAAATTACTCTCTTCTATCAATCACAGCCACCTTTAATGGGAGAAGGGAAATTCTGTCTAAAAGATCAGTATGCTTCTTATTTTTTATACATCTTTATTGGAGTATAATTGCTTTACAATGGTGTGTTAGTTTCTGCTTTGTAACAAAGTGAATCAGCTATACATATACATATATCCCCATATCTCCTCCCTCTTGCGTCTCCCTCCCACCCTCCCTATCCCACCCCTCTAGGTGGTCACAAAGCACTGAGCTGATCTCCCTGTGCTATGCAGCTGCTTCCCACTAGCTATCTATTTTACATTTGGTAGTGTATATATGTCCATGCCACTCTCTCACTTCGTCCCAGCTTACCCTTCCCCCTCCCCATATCTCAAGTCCATTCTCTACATCTTTATTCCTGTCCTGCTCCTAGGTTCTTCAGAACCGCTTTTTTTTAGATTCCATATATATGTGTTAGCATACGGTATTTGTTTTTCTCTTTCTGACTTAATTCACTCTGTATGACAGACTCTAGGTCCATCCACCT
>NC_041221.1:51180006-51181777 GCF_002837175.3 Physeter macrocephalus | reverse complement strand
TTGTAAACTTTTTGATGATGGCCATTCTGACTGGTGTGAGGTGATACTTCATTGTAGTTTTGATTTGCATTTCTCTAATGATTAGTGATGTTGAGCATCCTTTCATGTGTTTGTTGGAAATCTATATCTTCTTTGGAGAAATGTCTACTTAGGTCTCTGCCCAGTTTTGGATCGGATTGTTTGTTTTTTTGATATTGAGCTGCATGGCATGTTAGCTCAGTTGGTTAGAGCGTGGTGCTAATAATGCCAAGGTCGTGGGTTCGATCCCCAGCATGCTTCTTTTAATTGTCATTCTTAACTTTTCGAATCTGGCGTTGAGTTTTGGGGGTGAGCTATTATGCTCAGAAGACATTTTAGATTCGGGACCTCGATCAGCTTTATTCACTGTAGGTTTCAGTGATTGCTGTGAATGATAACTTCAGAGTCATGACTGGTTTCCTAGTGATGACTAGAGGCTGAAATTCAATTTTTGGAAAAAACTGAAAACTGAAGCCAAATCAGGCCTCTGTACCCGACACCAAAATTAACTTTTGGAGACAGAGTTTGTAGGGCCTCCTACAAATTGGAAAAGAAGAAATAAAACTGTCACTGTTTGCAGATGACATGACACTATTCGTAGATAATCCTAAAGATGCTACCAGAAAACTACTAGAGCTAATCAATGAATTTGGTAAAGTAGCAGGATACAAAATTAATGCACAGAAGTCTCTGGCATTCCTATACACGAATGATGAAAAATCTGAAAGAGAAATTAAGAAAACACTCCCATTTACCATTTAGGAGGCTGTACCCCTCCCTCCCCCTGGCCTGAGTGAACCAGAGCCCCCGAATCAGCTGCTTCTTTAACCCCGTCCTGTCGGAGCGAAGAACAGACGCCCTCCGGCGACCTACACGCAGAGGCGGGGCCAAATCCAAAGCTGAACCCCGGGAGCTGTGCGAACAAAGAAGAGAAAGGGAAATTTCTCCCAGCAGCCTCAGGAGCAGCAGATTAAATCTCCACAATCAACTTGATGTACCCTGCATCAGTGGAAAACCTGAATAGACAACGAATCATCCCAAGTTGAGGAGGTGGACTTTGAGAGCAAGATATATTATTTTTTTCCCCATTTCCTCTTTATGTGAGTGTGTATGTGTATGCTTCTGTGTGAGATTTCGTCTGTATAGCTTTGCTTTCACCATTTGTCCTAGGGTTCTGTCCGTCCGTTTTTTTTTTTAACTTAAAAAATCTGTTTTTCTAAATAATTATTTTTTATTTTAATAACTTTATTTTGTTTTATCTTACTTTATTTTATTTTATCCTCTTCCTTCCTTTCTTTCTTTCTTTCTTCCCTCCCTCCCTCTTTCTTTCTTTCTTTCTTTCTTTTCTTTCTTTCTTTCTTTTTTCTCCCTTTTATTCTGAGCCGTGTGGATGAAAGGCTGTTGGTGCTGCAGCCAGGAGTCAGTGCTGTGCCTCTGAGGTGGGAGAGCCAACTTCAGGACACTGGTCCACAAGTGACCTCCCAGCTCACGTAATATCAAACGGCAAAAGTCTCCCAGAGATCGCCATCTCAACACCAACACCCAGCTTCACTCAATGACCGGAAAGCTACAGTGCTGGACACCCTATGCCAAACAACTAGCAAGACAGGAACACAACCCCACCCATTAGCAGAGAGGCTGCCTAAAATCATAATAAGGCCACAGACACCCCAAAACACACTACAAGACGTGGACCTGCCCGTCAGAAAGACAAGATCCAGCCTCAACCACCAGAACACAGGCACTAGTCCCC
>NC_041221.1:51179294-51179509 GCF_002837175.3 Physeter macrocephalus | reverse complement strand
ACTAAAGAGGAAACAAGCAACGATGAACAACACAATAAATGAAATTAAAAATACTCTAGAAGGAAAAAAGAAAAAATACTCTAGAAGGGATCAATAGCAGAATAACTTAGGCAGAAGAACGGATAAGTGACCTGGAAGATAAAATAGTGGAAATAACTACTGCAGAGCAGAATAAAGAAAAAAGAATGAAGAGAACTGAGGACAGTCTCAGAGAC
>NC_041221.1:51178810-51179172 GCF_002837175.3 Physeter macrocephalus | reverse complement strand
AAGGATCTCATTCAGATTTGATGGAGAAATTAAAACCTTTAAAGACAAGCAAAAGCCGAGAGAGTTCAACACCACCAAACCAGCTTGACAACAAATGCTAAAGGAACTTCTCTAGGCAAGAAACACAAGAGAAGGAAAAGACCGACAATAACAAACGCAAAACAATTTAGAAAATGGGAATAGGAATATACATATCGATAACTACCTTAAATGTAAATGGATTAAATGCTCCCACCAAAAGACACAGACTGGCTGAATGGATACAAAAACAAGACCCATATATATGCTGTCTACAAGAGACCCACTTCAGACCTAGAGACACATACAGACTGAAAGTGAGGGGATGGAAAAAGATACTCCAT
>NC_041221.1:51176726-51177830 GCF_002837175.3 Physeter macrocephalus | reverse complement strand
ATACAAACACATGGAAGCTAAACAATACACTACTTAATAACGAAGTGATCACTGAAGAAATCAAAGAGGAAATCAAAAAATAGCTAGAAAACAAATGACAATGGAGACACGATGACCCAAAACCTATGGGATGCAGCAAAAGCAGTTCTAAGAGGGAAGTTTATAGCAATACAATCCTACCTTAAGAAACAGGGAACATCTCGAATAAACAACCAAACATTGCACCTAAACAATTAGAGAAAGAAGAACAAAAAAACCCCAAATTTAGCAGAAGGAAAGAAATCATAAAGATCAGATCGGAAATAAATGAAAAAGAAATGAAGGAAATGATAGCAAAGATCAATAAAACTAAAAGCTGGTTCTTTGAGAAGATAAATAAAATTGATAAACCATTAGCCAGACCCATCAAGAAGAAAAGGGAGAAGACTCAAATCAATAGAATTAGAAATGGAAAAGGAGAAGTAACAGCTGACACTGCAGAAATACAGAAGATCATGAGAGGTTACTACAAGCAACTGTATGCCAATAAAATGGACAACCTGGAAGAAATGGACAAATTCTTAGAAATGCACAAGCTGCCGAGACTGAACCAGGAAGAAATAGAAAATTTGAACAGACCAATCACAAGCACTGAAATTGAAACTGTGATTTAAAATCTTCCAACAAACAAAAGCCCACGAACAGATGGCTTCACAGGCGAATTCTATCAAACATAAAGAGACGAGCTAACACCTATCCTTCTCAAACTCTTCCAAAATATAGCAGAGGGAAGAACACACCCCAACTCATTCTACGAGGCCACCATCACCCTGATACCAAAACCAGACAAAGATGTCACAAAGAAAGAAAACTACAGGCCAATATCACTGATGAACATAGATGCAAAAATCCTCAACAAAATACTAGCAAACAGAATCCAACAGCACATTAAAAGGATCAGACACCATGATCAAGTGGGATTTATCCCAGGAATGCAAGGATTCTTCAATATACGCAAAACAATCAACGTGATACACCATATCAACAAACTGAAGAAGAAAAACCATGTGATCATCTCAATAGATGCAGAGAAAGCTTTTGACAAAATTCAACACCCATGTATGA
>NC_041221.1:51175813-51176036 GCF_002837175.3 Physeter macrocephalus | reverse complement strand
CACATATGGTCACCTTATCTTTGATAAAGGAGGCAAGAATATGCAGTGGAGAAAAGACAGTCTCTTCAATAAGTGGTGCTGGGAAAACTGGACAGGTACATGTAAAAGTATGAGATTAGAACACTCCCTAACACCATATATAAAAATAAGGTCAAAATGGATTAAAGATCTAAATGTATGGCCAGAAACTATCAAACTCTTAGAGGAAAACATAGGCAGAACA
>NC_041221.1:51146704-51175794 GCF_002837175.3 Physeter macrocephalus | reverse complement strand
AATGAAATTGAGTTATTTGTAGTGAGGTGGATGGTCCTAGAGTCTGTCATACAGAGTGAAGTAAGTCAGAAAGAGAAAAACAAATACCGTATGCTAACACATATTATGGAATCTAAAAAAAAAAAACTGTCCTGAAGTACCTAGGGGTAAGACAGGAATGGAGATGCAGACCTACTGGAGAATGGATTTGAGGATGTGGGGAGGGGGAGGGGTAGGCTGTGACAAAGTGAGAGAGTGGCATGGACGTATATACACCTCCAAACGTAGAATAGATAGCTAGTGGGAAGCAGCCGCATAGCACAGGGAGGTCAGCTCGGTTCTTTGTGACTACCTAGAGGGGTGGGATAGGGAGGGTGTGAGGGAGGGAGACGCAAGAGGGAAGAGATATGGGAACGTGTGTATGTATAACTGATTCACTTTGTTATACAGCAGAAACTAACACGCCATTGTAAAGTAATTATACTCCAATAAAGATGTTAAAAAAAAAAAGTAGGGGGCTTCCCTGGTGGCGCAGTGGGTGGGTATCTGCCTGCTAATGCAGGGGACACGGGTTCAATCCCTGGCCCGGGAAAATTCCCACATGCCGTGGAGCAGCTAAGCCCGTGTGCCATGACTACTGAGCCTGCGCTCTAGAGCCCGTGCTCTGCATGCAGCAGGAGAAGCCACGACAATGAGAAGCCTGCGCACCACTCGCTGCAGCTAGAGAAAGCCTGTGCACAGAACAAAGACCCAACACAGCCAAAAATAAAAATAAATAAATTAATTAATTTATTTATTTATTTAAAAAGTAGGGCTCTATGAAGAAAGAAAAGCAATGGTGTGGCTTTAAAATGGAGCTAGGACTGGATGAAAAATTATACTGTAATGGCGAACACAAGATGTCAATAAATAAATTAATTTATTTATTTAAAAAGTAGGGCTCTATGAAGAAAGAAAAGCAATGGTGTGGCTTTAAAATGGAGCTAGGACTGGATGAAAAATTATACTGTAATGGCGAACACAAGATGTCAAATAAAAATTACTCATTTAGGGTCTTCCCTGGTGGCACAGTGGTTAAGAATCTGCCTGCCAATGTAGGGGACATGGGTTCGAGCCCTGGTCCAGGAAGATCCCACATGCCATGGAGCAGCTAAGCCTATGCGCCACAACTACTGAAGCCTGCGCACCTAGAGCCTGTGCTCCGCGACAAGAGAATCCACCACAGTGAGAATCCCACACACCGCAATGAATAGTAGCCCCCGCTCTCCGCAACTAGAGAAAGCCCACGCGCAGCAACAAAGACCCAACACAGCCAAAAGGAAATAAATAAAATAAATAAATTTTTAAAAATTTACTCATTTATATAGTTGATAGTACATATAATTTTTTAATTTAATTTTTATTTTATATTGGAGTATAGTTGATTTACAGTGTTGTGTTAGTTTCAGATGTATAGCAAAGTGATTCAGTTGTACATATACATATATCCATTCTTTTTCAGATTCTTTTCCCATGTAGGTAACTACCGAATACTGTGTAGAGTTCCCTGTGCTATACAGAAGGTCCTTGTTGGTTATCTATTTTATATATAGTACTGTGTATATGTTACTCCCAAACTCCTAATTTACTCCTCCCTCCCACCGTAGTACATATAATTTAAAGGAAACTAATGATTAAGTGAAGTACAACTATTCTTGCTATTAAAACTAGACAGAATTTTATCTTAGGCACTGTTTTAATTGCAAGAAAGAACTCTTTATAACTGTGGTATAAATATACAGGTTTTCTCTAAGAGCATACTCTTCTTGGAGCATTAAAAGAGTGGCTGGGCTCCTAAATCATTGTCTTTTTACCCAAACTTTTGCTAAATACTTGGAGGTCATGAGCCTGAGATTGTCTTCTCTGACACCGATGGGAATATATCTGTTCAGAGTTGCCTGTGGCACCCAGACCCTTGCCCCTTAACCGTAATGAACTCAGGATGTGTTCCCTGTCTTCATTTAAGGCCTTGATAAAGACATTGAACAGGATAGGACCAAAGACATCAAAGCACTAGAACAGGGGTTCTTTTCTAATCTGGGGTCTCCCTGAGGCCAGAGGGTAGAAATGGGCAATGGTTATGGACAAATCCCCTGTCATCTTAAGAGGGACTTTATAGGTCAGGAAATATTTTTGTGTGAGCAGATATTGTAGCTTTTATCAGATTCTTAAAGAAGTACATGTTTCCTCCAAAGTTAAAAACCTCAGCATCAGAGACCTCTAAGACTTTGTCAAGCCATCAAGTACTTCTGTGGTTCTTCTGTTATCTACCTATCTGTACATCAGAATGGGCTCCCTGTTTTCTTCACTGTTGTATCTAGTAGGTGCTTAATATTTGTTGATTTAAAGTGAATGAAACCAAGTCCTAGTATGTCTATAAAACTCTAACTTGAGGGAGTTGGTCAGGTGCTTTGTGAAATCTTACCCTGTGCTTTTCTCTTGGCCCACCAGTGAGCTAGCTAGATCTGCAAGTTAATGAAGTTCATTTGGCACGGTTTGGTGTGGGGAAAGACTTGTATTGGTGTCTAGCAGTATTCTTTTCTCTGCTTATGACCTTGTAGACCATTTGTTCAATAATGCTTTTTTTGGTGTGGGGGGTGGCTGCACCACGTGGCATGTGGGACCTTAGTTCCCCAACCAGGGATCAAACCCGTGCCCCCTGCAGTGGAAGTGCAGAGTCTTAACCACTGGACCGCCAGGGAAGTCCCAATAATCCATTTTAAGACACTGTTGTGAATCAAGCCCCAATTTGAAAAGGAGTATTTTTGTGTATTTGCCTCTCTCCATCTACTGACATCTGTACCACTTTTTACTTGACTGTAATTCTGTGGCCATATTTTCAGGCTTTTTAAGAATCCTGGGATATAATTTTTGTGGGTACAGCCTAGAATTAATTTGGAGAATCTAGGTATCTCTTCTTGGAATTCAGTTCTTCCTTAGCCATATTATTTCTGCCCTTTTCTTCTCCCTGATGGTGAAGTCAGGAGTAAAAGGGAATTGAACTGCTGTGCTTTATTCTGTCCTCTCTCTCTAGCAGTCATGATGACCATGTCTGAACTCCCCATCAGCAACAACAACAAAATCACCCCAGAAACCACTCTTTCATCATCTTTAGCATTTGGACAGGACTGATCTCATTACAGTTGTGTACCCTTTGACCTACCTGTTAAAGTTTCACGTGACGTCCATTTGTCCTAGGTCATGTGTGTCTCTCTTTTGTATGAGCTCTTTTTTTAAAAAATTGAGGTATAGTTGATTTACAATGTTGTGCTAATTTCTGCTGTACAGCAAAGTGACTCAGTTATACACATTTATACATTCTTTTTTTATATTCTTTTCCATTATGGTTTATCCCATGGGATTGGATATAGTTCCGTGTGCTTTACAGTAGGACCTTGTTGTAATAGTTTGCATCTAAATGTAATAGTTTGCATCTATTGTACTAACCCCAAACTCCCAGTCCATCCCTGTCCCTCTCCCCCTCCCTTGGCAACCAGAAGTCTGTTCTCTATATCTGTGAGTCTATTTTTTTTTTTTTTTTTTTTGCGGTACGTGGGCCTCTCACTGTTGTGGCCTCTCCCGCTGCGGGGCACAGGCTCCGGACGCGCAGGCTCAGCGGCCACGGCTCACGGGCCCAGCCGCTCCGCGGCCTGTGGGATCTTCTTGGACCGGGGCACGAACCCGTGTGCCCTGCATCGGCAGGCAGACTCTCAACCACTGCGCCACCAGGGAAGCCCTGTTTCTGTTTTATAGATAGCCCTTTTAAAATATGAGGAAACACATGGCTATCCATGTTTTTATATTCTTCTTTATATACCATTCTCTCATCGTCAAGATGATCCATTTTCATACTGCCAGAATGGGGGTTTTGAGAGCCTCACATCCCTCATAAATCCATCTATCATTTAGAGTTTCTGACCACTTGATCCTGATCCTTATTTTCTTCTCTCAACTTTTCGAAATCTGCTTTCCTTCAAAGAACAGGATACATTTCTTTCTTTTTTTTTTTTTTTTTTTTGTGGTACGCGGGCCTCCCTCTGCTGCGGCCTCTCCCGTTGCGGAGCAGAGGCTCCGGACGCGCAGGCTCAGCGGCCATGGCTCACGGGCCCAGCCGCTCCGCGGCATGTGGGATCCTCCCAGACCGGGGCGCGAACCCGGTTCCCCTGCATCGGCAGGCGGATGCGCAACCACTGCGCCACCAGGGAAGCCCCGGATACATTTCTATGTATGCCTGGGATTCAGTTCCTGGTCTATTACAAATTCCAGTTTTACATTGTTACTTTCCCTCAGGGTTTCCATCATTTCTACTTTACCAAGCAGTTTATCCTTATTGGTTAGAAGTCCTGAATCATGGTTTCTCTCACTGTTTCATTCTGAAAACTAGAACTTGTCAGAAGGCAATATAGAATTTATCAGCAGAATATGATGAACAGAAGATGTTCAAATAATTGGCATCTCCCATGATATCACCATCTTAGATCACTATCTTGATTCTGAGTTAGTTTTGTCATTTCTGTTAAAAATAAGCCATCTACATCTTTAGTTTGGTGAGCACTCTGATTATATGGCCATTAGTGTGATATTCTTTCTCCTTTTGAAGTCACTTTAAATATATTTTACCACATCTCATCATAGGTCAGTGGCTTCCCAGGCATGTGCATATTTTCTTGATATAGCTTGTTCTTTTGTCAGCTTATTTTCACCGGACATTGGAGAATGTCCATTAGCATGAGATCCAATCTACAAGGTTTCAATGACTATGCAATTGTATTTACAATCGTTTATAAGGTTGCAAATTCATTAATAGCCACTAATCTTTTCAGTCGTTGTGCTTTTCTATAGAGACATCTAAGACCCTATGTATTTGACCCAGGCCTTTTTAGCTTTCATGCCATTTTCTCCTATATTTTTGTACTAGTCAAATTACCCCTTAGCATGAAGCTTAAGAAGATGTGTACCTTCTTCCTCCTTTGGATATTTTGGGAGGGATGCCCTGCATGTTGACCCCGCCTTTTGCTCCACTTTTCCTCTTTCTCTTCCCCATTTTTCTGGGTTAAATTAGTATCCAGAGCACCTCTGCATCTAGCTTGTAACTTTTTTTGTTATTGCTCATTGCTTCCCTTTTCCATTTTTCTAGTCTTCCAAGGCTTTTTTTTTTTTTTTGCTAATTTGGGATTACCTAGTGTTTTAAGATTCTAGCCATTATTGCTGTTGTCTGCTTTGAAAATTTCTGGACAAAAGAAGAATATTCATCCTAAGGCTTTTCGAAGATTAAAATGACTCAGGAAAAAAATCTGCAGTGTGATTCCTCCTCGCACCACAGCCCTCACTTTGTATTACACAGCGAGGTTTTCAGGTGTGCAGCTTTTTCCACTAACAACCTTCAGGGCTGGGCCCATTTTTGTGGCTATACCCGACTGAGGTTGTCAGTAAAATAAAATAAAAAATAAGAAGGTTATTGCCTTGCTGCTCCTCTGTTACCTTACCTGAGATATAATGTTCGCCAAGTAAAAACAAAATCACTTGTCACCTGAGGATGAATTCTTATCCTTCTCCGAACTTTAAAATACAACTTTTCAGAATTATAAAGTAGGAAGGGTGCAGGGTAGAGAAAGCAACCTTTTAAAACAAAGTTCAAATCAATAATAATTAACATTTCCTAGCCTCTATTTTCCTGCTAATAACCAAAGACAAGTACTAATTAGAGAAGCCTCAAGTGTCTGGATTTCTGGATGTACCAGATGGTGCTGCATAAGGACTATGCATCGTGCCAGGGAGAAGCCTGGGTTGCTCTTAGCTACCACCTCTCCTCCATCTTGACCTTGTCCAAGGACACTTAAACATGCCCAGTGCTTTGCACTGAGGCTTTTTCTTTGTTCTTTATTCTCTATCTTACCCACTTCTGATTTCAGGAGGTACTTTTCTGCCATCTTAGTGAGTGCTCTTGTTAGCTTTTATTTTTACTTCTTCCTTAACGAACTTGTTCTATTCATCTTTTTCTTTTCAGATTTCCTTTGACTCTCATGTTACTGCCTGATCTCACCAGATCTCACCAGATCTCCCCTCATCTCCCCTCTCCCCCCTACATTGGTTCTTTCTCACTGTTCTTTCTCAAGATCACACAAAACCAGCACAGAAGCCTTCAATTCCTTCAATAGCTAGCATTAAGATAGTAGTTCTGCCTCTTCGGGTTTTTTTTTTTTTTGTAAAATCTTTTCACAGATTGTCTGAAAACATATGTTTTCTTCTTTTGGTTTGTACTTCAAATATTTTCTTCCTCTGCAATTAACTCTGCTAACCAGCTCTGAGAAAGGTTTGATTTTTGTATAGAAATTTTCAATACTGTTGAAAATTGATATTGTGTTGACAAATGCTGCCCATGCATTTTTGACAATATGAAAATCATTCATATTAGGATGACAAAGCCTGGAACTGATTATGTTTAACCAGATTCTTGCTTTTCATCAGAGTTGTTTTAGCAGGACACCTTCCACTCCATTTGTTGTGAAAGTCATGATGTAATTGCCCTTGGTAAAGAAACTTGGTCTTAATTTGGTGTTTTTTGTCAAAACTTTCTTTGGTGGAACCAGAAGAAAATCGCGATTGGTTACCATCAACAGTTTTAGTTTAAGTGAAAAGTGTTACTTTTTTTTCTTCTCTGATATGTTTCTCGCTCCTGCTGAAGGGTAGATGCAGGGAGACCAATTAGGAAGCTAATGCAATAATTCAAGCAAGAGACAGGAGGGCCTGAACTTTTGAAATAGCATTAGCTATGGAGAATAATTTGCATTATCTTCAAAAATGTAAACAAAAAGTGTTTCCATAACTTATTTCAGAATGTTGTAAGTGCTTTTTGAGTTTAGAAATCACAGTTTTTCTTAAGTCTCTATTTTCTTTTTAACATGTCCTTTTGGTACATGGCTAACTAAGCAATTTATCACATCCTCCACTTTTGTATTTCCTAGTTTTGGAAACTATCTACTTAATGTCTATTTCAGCTTTTAAAAAAATTTTGTAGGTTTTTCACCTCTTGATTATAAAAGTAAAATTAAACAAAAATAACTTGGTACTGTCACCCAGGGATAAAAGCGATTAACATTTCAGTGTTAATTTCCTATGTGTTTTTCCTCTCAGTTTTTTGTAGATATAGAAATCATTGAGCCAAAGAGCATATCTGTAAATATTTATATAGAATCTTGCATTTTTATGAAGCATTATATTATGAGATGTCATTAAATATTATGAGAGCCACAATACTGATTTATCATGTGGATGCACCATATATATTTTACCATTATTCTATTGTTGATCCTTTAGGTTGTTTCCAACTCACTGTTATTTTAACAAATGCCATGGCCAATATTTTCATGAATAGTAATTCTTCACATATATCCTCAGGATAAATTTTTAAAGTCAAGAACTTCTTTGAAGGCTTGAATCGAATAAGTGTAAAGATGTGAATGAACCCTAATGGCTGAAATTTCCAACTAGTTGGAGAGGTAGAAGTAGTGCTTAGCTGCTCTGCATTTCCTGTGTCCACCTCCTGTTTACCTGGTCACCACCTTGGTTGCATTGGGCTAGAAAAGAATCAATATGCAGGAGGCCTAGTAATCTGATGAATATGTAAAAAAGTGAAGGCTATGCTCTTGGTATATCAGAGCATAGGGAAGTTTGGAGGAGAAGATATGGAGTACAGTGATGGGGAGTCCCCTTGCCGTCTGGCTTATTCTCATATGAGTATAGATGGACATCTCTACCCACTATTCCAACTTGGATGCCCACATGTTTATTGATTCTTCTTTGGAGTTTCTGTTTTATTTTTGTTAAGATCCTTCTGTTTATCAGAGAAGATAGCTTTTATCCATTATGTCCTATTCTTCTTCAGCTATTTAGAAGTAGTGCACAATAATGAAAATGACTCTTGTTAATCCCTGTTATTCTTTCATTGTGGAGGGAGTGTGGTGTGGGCATACATGGTAGAATAGCAGAAAGGAAGGTGCTTAACCTCAGAAACTTCTGGAGAGTTCAGTTACTAGTTTAAGGAGACAGTATAATACAACTCTCCTTGTACAAGTCAGTTCATTTGCAGAGAGTTCTTTGCTTTGAGTATGACATCTATTAAGCTGAGCACTCTCAGTCTTCAAGACGATATTTTTCTTGGCACCAGAAAGATAATTTTGTTTTTAATTTAAAACAATTTAATTAATTAATTAATTAATTAGGCTGCATTGGGTCTTAGTTGCGGCACATGGGCTTCTCTTTAGTTGTGGCGTTCGGGTTCCAGAGAGCATGGGCTCAGTAGTTGCAGCACGCAGGCTTACTTGCCCCACGGCATGTTGGGATCTTAGTTCCCCGAATAGAGATTGAACCTGCATCCCCTGCATTGGAAAGCAGATTCTTAACCACTGGACCACCAGGGAAGTCCCCAGAAATATAATTTTTTTGATCTCAACGATGTTGACTGTAGTTTTTCTTGATCCTTGTAATTCTGAGGTGTTTTTTTTTTTTACGTTGATGTAAAAAAATGATTTCTCTTCTTTAAAAATGAATTCTAAAATAGCATACTAACTTGGGGCATTCAGTATTGCTATAAAATTCCCTTTTGCTCTGTGAATAACTTTAATTCTGATTTTTAGAATTTCCAGTTATTAGTTAATATTTCCTTTTTCAAATTTCCATATTGAAATTAATGATCAATCTTAAAGTAAAATTATTTCAGCAATTGCAGTTCTATCACGATCCTAGCAAGCTAATAACAGGAATAAATAAAAATGGTTACAAATAGCATTTGTATCTATATTTAAAACGCAATTGACCAAGCAGGTGTTGTTACAGATTTTTGTCTTTGATATGATAAATTTCCCATTAATTTTGAAAATCTGTGTTTAAGGGATGTGCTTTCAGATTTTGCATAGTTGAGCTGCAATTTGTTAAAGTTCAAGCAGCTGTACTGACAAGGCATTTGACAAATTTGTAACTGAGGCTGTTTTAAGCAAAGTTTTAGAGCTTTATGTTCTGTATTTTACGTTCAGACACATGTATTTGAATTTCTTCTATTTTTGTGGATCTAGAAGTTTGTATGTTTGTGTGTGTATGTATTCTTTCTTTCTCTCTGATTTATATGTATATTTGTGTGTGCATGTGTGTGTTTATGTGTTTATGTATACTTACATTGTATATCCAGCCTAAGTTGGATGTAAAGATGCATATATTTCATCTTTTTTTAATAAAAAATATTCAGTTTAAGCTCTCACTATGTAATTAAAATTTTTCTTTTTGCCTAGGTTGAAGAAATTGTGGATATTGGATCATTTGCCCCAGAAGACATTCATATTCCTAAGATTTATGTACATCGCCTTATAAAGGGAGAAAAATATGAGAAAAGAATTGAGGTAATTGACTTAGTTTGTCTGTCAGTATTTATGGATCTGACTGTCAGAGATATGTCCCTGGGGCTATTCTAGATGATAAGGAATTAGAGCTGAACAGGAAGTCATGTGTCTATCTTGAGGGGACACGATTGTCTATGTAATTGTCCAGTTCAACAGTTCCTTGTGTATATCACCAAATTACATGCTTCTCTAGGCTATGTCTTCTAGGCTTTTGTAACTGTCCTGATTTATGATGCATAGTTTTGGCTGGCTGTCCTACAGGGTAGAGAAGGATAATCAGGTCTTTGGTGGCTTTACCCGTGCTGGACTCTTAGTGTTTGAGTGTTCAGAACTGTCTATCTATCTTGAAGTCTTCGCACATTATAGAGTCCAGATAGAACATCATTTCCCATGAGTGTTGGGCTCTGGGCAGCTGGTGGGTATGAGATCGTGGCAAGGAGTGTGTACCGGGAGCATTGGAGGTACTCTAAGGCGACTGAGAGCGTGAAGACCAGCTGGACCAGAATTGATATCAAGATTCAGAAGTGTCTAGGGATCGGCAACAGAATAGACATGCAATAAGAGATACCGTGGATTGAGAGATACCCTCTACCCACGGACATCAAACAGAAAGACATTCTGCAATCTAAAACTAATGTCAGGGGCCAGGGATCAAAAACGGGACATTTGCAAACAGGAACCAGAGTCTGTATCAAGGAGATTTAGTAATGGAAATAGTTTTCTGGCTGGTTTCTGGATATTTCTATGATTCCTGTGATTCAGTTATAGCAAAACCAGTCTAGACTCTGCATGTGGAAATAGGCAATTGGCAGCAGCAATACCTGGTAAACACATTCTCACAGCCCTGCAAAAATAGAGTCCCAAGGTCTATTCCCTTTTCTTTATTCTGGCTCCATCCCAGAGCACCTGAGGAGAGTTCAGTTGCAGGAGTCTTAGAGTAACAGTAGTGGCACTCAGTGTGACAGTAACAGAGGAATTATTTGCTTCAAAGAGACAGAACAATTATATCTTCCTCTTCAAACAGCTGACCTCTTTCACTTACTTTTTATTTAATTAATTAATTTGTTTGTTTTATTTATTTATTTTTAAAATTTACTTATTTGGCTGCACTGGGTCTTAGCTGCAGCATGTGGGATCTAGTTCCCTGACCAGGGATTGAACCCCGGGGCCCCCAGCATTGGGAGCGCAGAGTCTTAGCCACTGGACCACCAGGGAAGTCCTTTCACTTACATTTTAAAGAATTATTTATGTCATCAAATTTTATCCATAGTATTCTTTTTTAAATTTAAAAATTCTCTACATTATATTGCAGATTTGCCTTATGGTAGTAATGGGAGAGAGTTTTGTATTTCAATAGTGTTAAAATACAAAGTATACCTCAACCATGAATAATTTATTTCTGTTTATTTAAAAGCGTTTATCAATCCGGAAAGAGGAAGATGTAAAAACCACATCTGGTAAACCTGGAGATAATGTAAGGGAACGTATCATCAAGCGGGCAGCTCTTGAATTTGAGGATGGCATGTATGGTATCCTTTATTCCTTGCCCTGTGGGCTGGGCAAAGACATAGCCCTCACTTTTTACATATTCATCAGGTTACTAGGCCTCCTGCATAGTGATTCCTTTCTAGTCCATTGTAACTTCTAAAGCAATTGATCAATTTTTACAAATGTTGCATATAACCTAAAGATATCAAGATAAATGAAATTAGAATTATAATCCTTTTGCCTTCTTGAAACAAAATGGTGACTGAAAATTTCCTTAGCTGTTCTCTAATATATAAGGAATTTCAGTATAATTTGGCATTTGGCTAAGGATAATTGGGAGAAGAGATTACCCAAGGTGAGGGTTTCAAATCTCAGAAGTACTACTTATAAACAGTGCTATTTACTTTCTCTGTGTTCTGACATTTACATACTCATTGAAACGTAAGATCCAACTTCTTAACAACCTCTTGTTTCCCCTGACAAAGATTCTGTGAATGTACCCTTTTATGTCTGATGTTTTGTAAGGGTATTCAATGAATGATTCAAATTCTGCTGTAGATATTGAATACTTTGTCAAAAAAGAGGTAGGTGAAGATGATTTAGTGCAATTAGTGTTTGGATTTTGAATGTGTCTAAATAACAGTGAAACTATTCGCCATTTTGCTGATTTTCAAGACATCAACTGTTGAACTACATAATACAATAATACGTATAAATTCAAATAGTGGATGATAAGATAAATATTTGTTGAATGGTGAATCCAGTAAAGCCATACTTAAAGGCCTGGGACAGGAGGTAGTAGAAGCATGACATGTGTCTCCATTCTCTGAGCTTCCCCTAGTCCATAAAAATCTTCTTTCAGACTGATATTGACAGGAGAACTGTTTTTTTACTTTCTTTTTACCTCCACCACTTCATTTTTCTTTATCTTTCAGTTTATACATTGGGTTATGGTGGGAATTCACATAGGGGAAGAGAGTATAATAGTGCTTCCTCTTCCACCTCCAGTATCAGCAAGATATATAGAGTCAACCAAGTGGGCTGAACAGGTGGAAGCTAGTCTCTGGGTTTTCTTCTTACCTCCAGTCAGTTGGTTTACCATTGATATTTTAACACTGACTCTATGATAACGCTGATTTTTAGATATAATGGCTTCTAGGTATCCTTTATTCACTGTCATTGTATTGCCTATGAAAAATATTTGCAAGTCAGTTCATATAAATCGTCTTTCCATAGCACCTACTCTTCTTCAACCCAAATTACATAGGCTTTTTTCCCCCTGGTATTTGACTCACTAAAAAATATTAAAGAACTGAGAAAATTATAGCATATGATGAAAGAGGGGGGTATAAAATTTGTAATCTGGGTTGCCCTTACCTGAAAATGCCTGCTTATAATTATAATGGAATTAATACCTCAGTGTGTTCCATGCATCACTGTGAGAAATGAAGTACAAGTAAGTCTACACTAGATTGTGATTTGGTAAGAGGTGAACCAAGAAGCTCTCATCATAGCTTCATAGACTTACTGTATTCACAAGAGGTAACCTGGCACATTGAGTAGTCCTGCTGGCCTTTGCAGTCTATAATATGGCAGCATATACAAACTTTATCTTTTCTGGACTTCATTCACAAAGCACTCACTGTTATTAGAATCTCATCAGAGTGCCATCATTCTTTGCACTAATTCTGTCAAAGTCTGTGGTTTGCAGTGGTAGTGGACAGCAGTTCCAGACAGCGTCAGTTTTTGTTTGTTTGTTTGTTTTGGCCACAGTGCACAGCTTACAGGATCTTAGTTCCCCAACCAGGGGTCAAACCCAGGCCCACAGCAGTGAAAGTGCCAAGTCCTAACCACTGGATCACCAGGGAATTCCCACAGACAGTGTTAGTATTTCTGATCTGGTCAGGCTGCTTGTATTGAGAGGCAAGGTCGAATCCACACCACTGCATAAGAGTCAGAACTTTGATCACCTAAGGAAGAAGATTTAATACCCTCAGTTAGCTCTTCTTTAAGAAAAAATTTTATTGAAGTGTAGTTGATTTACAATGTTGTGTTTAACTTCTGCTGTACAGCAAAGTGACTCAGTTATGCATACATAGATTCTTTTTCAGATTCTTTTTCATTATTGTTTATCACAGGATATTGAATATAGTTCTCTGTGCTGTATGGTAGGACCTTGTTGTTTATCCATTCTATATATAATAGTTTGCATCTGCTAATCCCAACCAGTTAGCTCTTTGATGCTGTAACACAGCTTTTATTTTTATATGGTCTCAAATGTGTTCACTGAAGCTTAAACATCCCCACCATCCTATTTATGTCTTAGGGAAGGTTCAGTTACCAATGGATGTTATCACAGTGATCCAAAGGAATCTATACAATTTAATCAGACATTTTGGTGTTGTCATAAAACTTCTTTTAAAATTCAAAAATGGTAGCCCTTTTTAGACTATTTTAATCATCTTTATTTTCAGTTGCAGTTTTGAATAGTGAAAAATGCTTTTAAACAAAGGTCAGGCCATGTTATATCAGTCATCAGTCATAATAAATCATAATACCGTACAAATTTGCTAACTATGTCTTACAATAAAAATGACCTCTTGGCTAGTTTTCTGAAGCCACTACTTTGATATCTTTATGGGGAAAGCTGTGATTAAGAGATTTTCTTTCTGAAAAAATTACAAAATAATACCTAGAGGGTGGTGGGAGAATGTATTCAGTGATTACATTCAGAGTAAGTGCCTTTAAAGAAGGCCTATGTTCAGATTTATTCATGTAGAAGAGTTATGACATAATCTCTCTATCTTTTATATGCTGGACCTTAACGTCTTTTTTTCCAGCTAATTTGGGCATAGGAATACCACTTCTGGCCAGCAACTTTATCAGCCCCAGTATGACTGTCCATCTGCAAAGTGAAAATGGAGTCCTGGGTTTGGTAAGATAGAAATTAAAGTTTTATTTATTCAATCTTGATGGAGAATGAGGTATTTTATATAGTGAAATCTTCTTATAACTGAGAGTTGTTACCTTAAAGTTCCCAATCTTATTTTTCTTTCTTTTTATCCTCATAATAAAATATTTAACTTTTCCCATAAAATGGTGGTACTTGCGAGCACGTCGTGTTGTATTTTTTGGAGTAGATGGTAGTTTCCTGACTATGAGCTTTCCGACTGCTCCTCCTTTGTCCCTGTATCAGCTTCCATCTCCCCTATTGCATCTGCTTCAGAGATCTCACACCGTCCTGTTTAGGTAGTTATTTTTAACCTTTGTGTGATTGAACAAGATAATGAAGGTCACTAACAATTCTACATTAAATAAAAATCAGTAAGTCTCAGCATGAGAAACTGAAGAGTAACATTTCTACTTTAGGACAGGATATTTTTTGACAGTTGATTAATTCAAGAAGTTCTCCTCATGTAATACTCGTTTTGAGGCCAAGTTGTTCAAAAGGGTAGAATTTTCCCTTCTTCAAGATTAACCTTCCAGATGGGCTCAATATTCTCATAGAATTTGGCCATTCTCTTTATTCAATATGATAATAAAATTAAGAAATACTTCAGCTTCCTGGGTAACATTTTTTATTTACTTATTAATTATGGCAGAGATTACTTATAGGCTGACAATTTATAATATTCCTAATCTTTTATTGTTTTTCATTAGCTCTTAACTGTTAATGCAGTACAGATTGTACATATGGAAAATGTATATCCAGTATTTAAAATATAAATAATGGTCATGAGAGTGTAGTTGATACTGATTGAGGCAATAATTGTGATCACTTTCAGAAACACAAAAGTGATGTGAGTCTGGATAAAAGCAGATTCATATTGCAGTCGAAGACTTAAATTTTTAAGGTACCTTAGAGATTATCTAGAGTGACCAATTTGCTCATTTTAAAGACAAGGGAAATAAGTCAGTATGAATTACCCATGGTCACTGTTTAAAGAAAAATTTACACAGGTCTAAAACATTAGTTGCCATTTCAATTTATTCAAAGAATAAATTTTTGGTCCCTTTTTTTGAAAGTACGTTAAAATTTCACGGCCAATATTTCCTCAGTCTTGGCTCTAATTTAGACCTTTTCTTTTCCCTTTTTCCATTTCCTCCCTTTTCGTTTAATATATGTTATGTTATGAAACTACTCACTCCAAGTAATCAGAGATGGTTTATAAGAATACATAGAAAATTAAAAAACAAAAACTTAGTGAGAATTACCAGGCAAAAAGAAAATAAAGGTATCAAAACTTAGATGGACTGAGAGATAAGGTTAGAGCTCCAAATCCGAGCCTTTAGGTGCTACATACCAAAAAGCTGCAGCTGTGCCTCTCCAGACCCTTCTAGCCAAATAAGGCAGCCATTTAGTTTGTATTCATTGATATACTACCAGGAAGATTTCTGAATAACATCGGCTGCATAGTAGGTACTAAATAATTACTTTTTTATTGACCTGTATTTCCAACAGCTTAACATTTCTTTCAGACTTTGGTAGTTTTTAGAAAATATTTTTCACTTACCCAAGCACAGTTTTTAGCATAGAAAAGACAAATCAATGTGGAAAACAGAGCCACGAAAACACTGGGATTATTTTGAAAAGGTTCACCTCAAGTCTTTTGATGACTTCCTAGGGTTTTCATGATTTCCTAGGGTTTTAAGCAGAGTTACTTATATTTCAGTTTTAGTGTGTGATTCAGTGAGAAACTTCTTTTCCTAATTGAACGTGTGCTTTATTCGACAGGGTCCTTACCCATTAGAAAATGAAGTTGATGCAGATCTAATCAATGCAGGTAAACTCACTCATTACATGTTTTTCCAGCCTTTTCCTTTGCTATTAATTTAGTTCTCTGCCAAGTAATAGCAAAGAGTTGGGCTTGTTTCTTTGTCTTTTCCTGGAGAGTATGCCACTGTATTTTTCCTGGAGGAAGCGAGAGAGAAGCCTTCCTAGTGCCCTCTTGGTCCGGGTTGCCTGTCAGAGGTCTCGCCTATTTAGGGCAGAGTAAGATAAAGGAGAAATTGCAGGAGGGGCTACATATAATAGTAGGAGCTTTGGTGGGTCAATCTCAGCGTCCTGAGAGCACTCTCAGGTCGGGTAACGAGGAGAATTAAAGGAAGGCACAGTTTACAAGGGTGCAGACAAGATTAAGGGAAACCAGAAAGGATGCTGAAGTACCACAGGGAGTTCTTATCACTCCTAGGCCTTAAGGGGCAGCTGTGGGAGAGGGCCACCTAACAGGAAGCAGGGTCTTTGTAGAGGAACACGACCATCTTGCAGAAACCTGTGTGAGGGTGAGAATGGAGGTCTTCTCTGCTGGGTCTCCTGCTTGTGCCTCCCATTGGCCAATCCCAGGTTGAAATAGGTCTGCTTTCTCATGATGAGAAGGTGGGGAGTGGATCCATAGTGGCCAAAACCAAGATCTGGTGCACTGAGGTTTTTGTTGTGGTTGATACTTACTGTCCTCTAATCGACATCAGAGTTAGGAGAGCATCCTTCAAAGGTTCAAGGGTGCTTAAGGATGTACTCTGCCACTCAGTGCAACCCAGTGATGTAAGTAATAAATACAGAGTTTCTTTGTACTGGGGACTCTAGCCTGTCTTTTCCTTTATTCCTGTATTCATATGCTTTGCCTTTTAATATTAGCCTTTTATTTGACTGGGACATAGGGTCACATGTAGCAGCAGCCTAGAGGAGGAAAAACAGGTCAGACCTTTTGCCCATGCTTGAGGCAGCACTGCCACTGTGTTAGGGCTAAAGATTATCCTTAGAATGGGGCTGTCCATAAGAAGCTAATTTTTATATTCTAGCATGTTTTTATTTACTATTCTTCTACTCCTATTCACACTACCCCCGCAAAAGTATTATTGTTACTTCATGTTCAAAAACAGTGTGTGTAAATTTCAGAAGAGAAGAAGTAAGAGCTGAACATAGAGGCCAGCTGCCAAGTAGAATTGATGTTTGATGCTTAGGATTTTTGAAAGTAAAACAGCTTCTGGTTGAATAGTTGAGTTAGTTAACACGACTCAACTCTGAAAGGCCCACTGTGGTAAAGCAATGACATTTAACCAAGGCTGTAATTTAATTGTACTGTATCCTTTAGCAATAGCTCGTTGATCTGTGAAAATATTTGCTGCTTGGTTTAATTAATTATGTTAGTGAGTTATTTGCAAAATGAATAACTCCATTTTCCAAATATCAGGCTTGAGCTCATAAAACCCACTTTCTTTGGAAAACTAGTTAATCTTTTCAGTGACATCATTGGACAGTAGGCGTTTCTGATTCCATTGAGCTTTAGCTCGATCCTGATGAAGCCACCAGTTTTAGATGTCAACTTCTGAGATATCACGTATAATCTTAAACTACTTTGTAAAACAAGAATTCATTGCTTTGGGGAAGCCAGGCTGCAGAATAGTTTAATAATATCCTATCTCTTTCATCAAAGTCCTCTTTGGAATATATGATGCTTTTGAATTTGGAACTAAGTTAGGGAGGAAATACTTTGAACTTGAGAACCCAGAATATAAATTGGTGGTTCCTCAATTCCCCAAGTTTGGAAATTACCAGGAAGATCAGCCCATTGTTTGTGTTAATTTGAAATGATTCCTATAGAAATCCCTTGGAAGGAATATAAAGAGTTATGTTTCTGGGCATAATCAGTGTATTAAAATTTTAAAATAATAATACAGCTATTTCTAAGGATCCCTTTTTCTAAATAATAATTTCATATGGTTATATAACAATGAATGACCACTTGTATAGTACTACATAGCTTACAGCATACTTTTTTCAAATATATTAAATCATTTGAACCTCAAGTGAAAACTTGTACAGATCGGGAAACTCAAGCCCAGAAAAGTGAAGTGATGCTCTCAAGATCATGTTGCAAGGGACTGAACTAACACATGGTTTCCTGCTCCTGGCCCCTGGCCTTTTTCTCTGCACGTTGAGCTATATCCACTGATAACCTGAGTTTTACAGAGGTGCATAAGGCAGTGCTTAGAACATTTCCAAGGTCCCAGAAAGATTTGCAGTATCCCAATGGAATTGTGAAATTTCTAATAAATCTCATGTTAGCTTTCATATTAATGTGCATTTTGCATTCTTTCCTATTTCTTAATATTATTTTCTTACTTTAATATCAAAATAATGTTTTAAATGGCTTCCTTTTGATTAAAACTACTTAGAAAGAACCAACGTGTTAATCTCATGGTTTTTGAATATCCCTGGTTCCTGCCATGTACCTCTAGAGCAGTGGTTTTCAGTGGGAAAGAGGGGTGATTTCTCTCCCCTGGGGACATTTGACAATGTCTGGAGACATTTTTGATTGCCAGTGTTACTGGCATTTAGTGGGTAGAGGCCCGGGATGCTGTTAAATATCCTACAATAACCAGAACATTTATCCAGCTCCCAGCATCAATAGTGCCTGCTCTAGAGGTCTGTGTGCCACATCTGAAGAATCACAGGCCTGAACATTAAAGTTCAAATAGTATGGCATTCAAGATCTATCTGATGGTTGTGACTGACCTTTTCAAATTTATCTTTCTCTACACCCTACAAGGTGTTCTGAGTCCACCCATACTGAACTGTGGGATCTTTTCTGACCATCACTCATGCTTTCCTTCCTCCATGACTTTGCTCTTCCTGTGCCTTTCATTTTTTGTTTTGTTCTGCCTCTTCCTTTTTTATCCCCATCTCTTTATTGGTAATGTCCTATTGAAATGCATTATACCTGTCCTTGAAATCCCAGTTCATTTGTCCTCTCCAGATCCTTCTGTGGCTCAGAAGTGCTCCTCCTTCGAACCCACAACACATCTAGTGTCTCATAAGCATACCACATTTTGCCTTGTAATTACTTGTGTATATTCATCTCTCTTGCTGGGTATTATGTTCCTTTTTCTTGGGGCGGTGGTTCTCAAAGTGTGGTCCCCAGAGCCACAGCATTAGCATCCCCATCACTGGGGACTTGTTAGCGATGGAAATTCTCAGGCTCTAGGGATTTGAGCTCAGCAGTCTGCATTTTTATAAGCCCTCCATGTGATTCTGATGGGTGTTAAAGTTGAAGAACCATTCGCTTAGGGCATCTGCATTTTGTGTGTAACATTGTTCAAGGCACAGAGTAGACATCTACTTGATATTGAGTGAATGACATGTTACATCATGAGCCAAAGGACTCAAAACTATGAAACTGAAGAACTCTATTGCCTGAATATCATTAGAGGATATAGACATACACAGAGCAAATTTGGAGGAGACAGAAATCAATTAGGAAAAATCAAATAAGAAAGACCCTTTTCTTTAAGATATTGATTGTATTATTGATTATAATTGTTTCTTGACTAAATTTGGATGTTGCATTTGAAAAGCATGGATTCAACTTTAGGATACCTTTTTTTGTTTAGATTCTGGATATTAAAAATTATGAAAATTAACTTTGCTTCCAAAGAATGTATGTATAAGATGCCAGAATGTGTTAGCAGGGGCCTGCCAATAACTTTGTTTCATAAGAATTATTTTCTGGGCTCTTTAATAAAGCCATCCTTCATAAATCACATGGGGAGAGCTGAAGCTCTCTGCGTTGATCTCAAAGTTTCCTATAAAGTGGTAAATAATGCCTTCTATGTACTACTGGCTGGTTGAGATGGCCTTTTGGAAGTCATTGTGATTTATCACATAGAGAACAAAGAATTGAGATTTTTTTGTTTCTCTGCATTTTCAGCCTGCAAGTTCTTCCTTGCCTCTCCACCTCACAGGATTGGCGAGGAATTGTATTTGCTGGACGTGAAACTTGTGTTAGGATAAGGTTTAGTTGTATTACACTTGTCCTGAAACCTGGAGTTCACGGGCTGGTGAATAACCCCACCATAAAAGTGAATTTCTTGCCCCTGTAGCATTTATCCCTAAAGGGGTGATGGCACTGTCTTTTCCACAAGCAGGTTTGCAGCGAGGAATAATAACAATGACAATAATAAAAGTAATGTTTACAGAGTCCTTTCTCTATGCCAGGTACTAGAGTTAAAGACTTCACATGCACTATTTCATTTAATTCTCCAAATATTATGTGCTGTCTAAAAGCCAGCCCCTACTAACCGCACCAGAAAGTATTTTCCAAAGCTTTTCAGCTTTGTGGTCCTTTAAAAGATGTGAAAATATTTCCTTTTTTTAGAATCAAACTTTTTTGGCCAATAAATAATTCAGCATGATATAAATAGTCTTACCCTTGCTTTACAGTTGAGCTCAAATGGAGCGGGATATTGGTGGAGAAGTTAGCTCTCAGGGAAGACTTGAGAAGTTGAGGTTATAGCTGTTGTTGCACAGCTGAGCACGATCAGATTGGTCTGGTCCTGTTGTGTCCAAGAGCTTCTCTCTGTTCTAATCTTGGAATCACTTTTCTTCCCCTTCTCTTTGTCTGCCCTGTCACACTGGGGCCATGGCATGAGGTGTTATCAGACAGTTGACTTACCTTTGGCAAAGTGGCATGTGAGCACTTTTCTATTGAGACCAGAAGCTTCTCCTAGGCACCTAAAGCTCCTGCACAGACAGGTCACAAGAAAAAAGCAGCTCAAGTTTGAGTCAGGTGATATTATAGGTTGTGTGGGGACTGGATGACCTTGAAGAACTTTTCCAGTTCTGGACTTTTATTATGAGATGTAAGTTTTGTGAGAGGTCCTTCCAAGAGGACCTTCTTTGGTTTTAATAGAAACATAGGAGCAAGGGAAGAAAAATGAAGCAGAGAGAGAGAGATTGAAGAGAGATTCAGTCCCAGTGATGTTAAGGAATTAGGTGGGACCTCTCTTTCTAGGTTATTTACTGAATTTTAAGAAATATCTGAGGAGCATCTCCTGTGTCACTCCCTTCAGGTTGTATTCCTTCATGTCTATTCGACAATATCTTTGCTCCAGTGACTTACAGTAGCATGGGTTTTGACAGGTGCATCCCAGCAAGTCCTTTCCTCCTCAGTCCTATTAGCATTTAACAGGGGCTTGTGAAGGGACTGAGTCTGGTGGGAGGCGGGGATGGTTATATAATAACAGGCAGTAGAGGGGTGCATTGTCTGTAGAGAATTTCAAAACAATAATAAAATTAAAAGTTGGGCTGCTTTTTATTATCACCATGCAAGGGCAAATCTGAACAATGTTAGTGACAAAATGCTCTTCTTCATAGGTGAACAGTTCCCTTCTGTGACTCCCATACCCCTGTTGCTGCCACATTTTGGTTAAGGGACCCTTAGTTCTGTAGGAAACAGAGAAGGTATAGACCTCTGTCTCCACCATGATTTCCACTCTTAGAAATCTAATAGACTTTTCTTTCCTCTTTCTCTCCTGTATGTGTGTGTTTGTGTGTGCGTGTCTGTGTAGGCAAGGAAACAGTTACTGTTCTTCCAGGAGCCTCTTATTTCTCCAGCGATGAATCATTTGCGATGATTAGAGGGTATGTAATAACGGAGCCCCTCATGTTTCACACGACGTGTAATGAGCTGAGTCATCCCGATTCTGTTAGCAAGACTCTGAAACATAGACCCCCTCTCCCAGCCAGAAAATGATCATGGGCTTGTTTGGCTGCACCAGGATGTGAAATTATTCACATTGAATGTTGGCAGTTGGAACTTCCAGCCCGCTATTATCAAAGGAACCCTCAAAATGGAATATGTATCTGTGCCAACTAAACTGAAGTAAACACTTTTAAGGCTCTTTCTGAGGATCCTAACATTTTCTACAAACTGTGTTTTCATTTTCTAGCTAGTGTTTGCTTTCAAATCTAGCCATATTCTCCCTCACTGAAGGAAACAAACTCACTGTGTACACCTGTTTTTAATTTGTTTTTGGAGACAGTATAGGCTATAATTTTTAAAAAATAACTCTTAATGGTTATTTCTCTACATTAGCTTGAGCCAATCTATTTGGAAATCAGGTGTGGAGTGGAGGAGAGCAAATGTACTTTGGTGGGGGGGAGGTTAGAATTATTTATTTTCATTGCTGGCAATTTCAAGCAAAAGGGACATAAAGCTTGTGAAGTTTGCTTTATATTTCTTCTTTATCTTTCTCAGGGGACATGTCAATCTAACAATGCTAGGAGCCATGCAGGTTTCCAAATATGGTGACCTGGCTAACTGGATGATACCAGTAAGTAGACATGTTTTCTTCTGAATTATGCCTGGGTCAGAATAGTTATTCTTGAAGTATTAAGAAAAATCTTGTCAAATTGCTTTGAGTACAAATATAATTGTTACAAAAATAAATATTTTGATGTGTATTTCTTATTTCAATCAAATTCTAATAAAGGAAATACTGAAAATATTTAGCCTTGCCAGTTTACTGTGTAGTTGGGACTAAAAATAGGTAAGATCAGGGTCAAAGCATAATTTTCCATGGAAGAATAGAAAACTGAGGAAGGTAAAAAAGAATGGGTTAATTATACTCTGATAAAAGTCAGAAATACAAATATTTATTATAACTAAGTTTTTATAACTAGAAAGAACAATTAAGTTCACTAGTTTTATGTTAATTCTATTATTTTCTTATTCACAGTGATTAAAATCCTCTCTTGATTAGTCATGTGACCCCATGAGTAATCAATCACATTTTCTTCTATTATGGAATACAAAACCTGTGATGTTTAATGTTTAAACATGCTTGTGAAATGCAAACAGTTTTCATTTACTAATGACTTAGATCAAGGAAGAAGCCTCTTGGAATTAGCTTTGGAAAAAGGACTGTAATCACTTGATTTATGAGTGTGGTTCTTTACATTCCTGATTGGTGCTTCCTGATGTGTGTATGTAAACAACAATGAATGTGTGTCTATGATTATGAGCTCATTTTGGCTGGTAGCTCAGGTTACTCTTTTAATGTGTGTGTTTAAGGATTTCTGCGTGTTTCTCTGAAGCATCAGCTACAAGGAATTTAAGTAACTGAGGCTGATGTTCTATGATGAGAGTTTTTTGAAATTTCTTAGATTTTTCTCTACTCATTTTTCGAGGAAGGAGGATTAATATAGTTGATAACAATGTTAGAGACTGTGTTAGTTTAGCTTTTTTGATCTATGATCTCCCAAAACATTATTTTAAAATTTCAATTGTTATTATAACCTGGTTCTCAAACGTGGTTGCATATTGGAAGCACCTGGGAATTTTAAAAAATGGTGATACCTCGGTGCCCCCACTTAGGGATCCCAATTTAATTAATCTGAGATATATAGCCTGGGAATTGGGCATTTTAAGATCAATCCTAGGTGATTACAATATGTAACCAAGTTTGAGAACCGAGTTTGAGTGTATTAAAGAATGATCATCAGGGACTTCCCTTGGTGGCGCAGTGGTTAAGAATCCGCTTGGCAATGCAGGGGACACGGGTTCGAGCCCTGGTCTGGGAAGATCCCACATGCCGCGGAGCAACTAAGCCCGTGTGCCACAACTACTGAGCCCGCGCTCTAGAGCTTGTGAGCCACAACTACTGAGCCCATGTGCCACAACTACTGAAGCCCCCCTGCCTAGAGCCCATGCTACACAACAAGAGAAGCCACTGCAATGAGAAGCCCACGCACGCAATGAAGAGTAGCCCCCGCTCGCAGCAACTAGAGAAAGCCCGTGCGCAGCAACAGAGACCCAATACAGCCAAAAATAAATAAATAAATATTTTTTTAAAAAAAGATCATCAATCATATTTAAAATGTAAGGGGAAAATATCATTGACACATTAATAGTCAGAACTCTTAGCAGATTATGGATTATATTGTAATTTTAGTTTAAAAATGTTCATCATCCTAAATCAGCTATAGCTATAAGAGTTGGCAGCTTTTGGAGGCTTCAAAGAAATCAGAGAGGGTCTCCTGAGCATTGTATAGTAAGTCAGATTGATACTTTATAGGAATGTTTATTTGTGTAGAAAGAATGTATTTATTTTTTCAAATTTTAGAAAAAGCTATAGGAGGTAGTAGAAGGAGCATAGAAAAGCAAGCCCTGGGTTTTAGCCCTGACTGTACCAATAATCAAAGTGTAACCTTGAACATGTCACTTAAACTCTTTGGGTTAAAGCATCCTCATCTATAAAATGAAGATTTGAGAATAGATAATTTCAGGGGTCCCGTCTGGCTTTCACAGGTTAGCAGTTCAGAGCAAAGACCCTGTAGTGAGACAGACCTGGGTTGAAATCCAATTTTTGTCACTTACTAGCAGTGTAATGAGGCAGTTGCCTATTTTTCCTCATTTGTAAAATGGGAATGATATAATAGTATCTACTTTATAGGACTATATAAAGGAATAAATGATATAATGCATACAGAGTATGTATCACAGAGCTTGACCCACAGTATATGCTAGATAAACAGGTTGTTATTATTTGATAAGTTAAGAAGGAGAAGTTGGAGATGCCTGACAGAGAAGGGAATAGGATTGGTTACCATGAACAGAAACAACAGAGTTTTAAATAGACTCTATTTCTCTGAGCTATTAGTGAGTTTTGAAATCAAATTTCACAGTGGTTCTAGGTGTGGAGCAAAAACGTGTCCAACACATTTTTGCTTTTGAGGAACTTGGGCATCTTTAACAAGTTAGTATATGATTTGTTTTTATTATGGTTTAGCACACAATGAGGCTGGAAGCTGTCATAGAGTATGTATTACATAGTTGTCATTTGTAGGAAAGATTTTCCAACATGTATCACAATTTTACATATCCTATGGAGATTCCTGTGAATGATTAAAACATCACTGTTAATTACTTTATAAATTTCTTAATACAATTTGGAGCTCATGAGTTTCCAAAGGACTGGATCTAGTGGGGCAGCGATAGGGAACTCTGGAGTTCTGAAGGGACATGGAGAAGAATTAAGCATAAAAAGTGTTCTTGTGTTTGGTTCCACTCTTTTGGTCATGGAAGTTGGTAGTGTCATTTCTGAATGAGCATTTTTGTTCTTTTAGTAACTGATAATAACTTCTTGGATTCTTTATATGTGACGCACAGTATATATTTTGATTCCTTTGGATGCAGAATAGCTTAAGAGTCAAGACTATGAGCTCTAGTTTGGAAGAGATCTGATTTGAATTTCAGCTCTACTGCTTACAAATTACACAATTTTTAGTACCTGTTTTTGTTAGGATTAAATGAGAAGAAAATGAAAAGTGAAGACTCAAAGCACTCCATAGTGGCTATTATTTTTATCTTCTTCAATGCACTATTGCTTAACTTTAAAGAGGGAGTATTTGCCTTAAAATACACTGGCATAAACAAGACTATATTTTACAGTAACTAGTACAGCCTGTGTATTCAGAGTTCATATTCAAGTACCAAATCTGAAGACACATTTCTTGTTCTTATTCGTTATGGATAAGATACAGCCTAACCTCCTTATATAGTTTCAGTGAGTGATCTATGTCTATTTGCCCCAAAGATTTATGTTGATTTATAAAATTTAGATATATTTTTATTGCAGGGTCTGGCAGTCAAGGAGCTGAAAAGTTCAGTTTTATTGTATTATATTTCATTTACTTTTATCTTTTTACTGAGTTTAATAATCTTTCAATGGTTGTAAAGCCTTGAGTTTCTCTGCATCATGGCATCCCCATGAATTATTACCATGTCAGATTATAATAAACATTAAGCTTTTAAGGCAGGCAAATGGTGTGGATGCTATTTGTCTTATCCTTTAATAACTTCTTAGTATGCAGCATGGGTCCCATTTTCACAGATTTTTGAAAATTCTGCCCCGAGCATCCAAAGAGAGAAAATGTGACAAAACAGTAGTTGGCTCCTTCGAGTTCCGTGATTATTGTGATGATGGTAAAACCCCAGGCAAGCTACGGAAATGTGGTAAGATGTGCAATCCGTTGACTCTCCATTCAGAGCTGCTATGGCTTTCCTAATGCTTATTTTTGGGAAACAGCTGCCATAAATGATTGACTTGTGAAGGGAAGTTGATGTGTATGATCAGCTATGGGAGCTGTTTTTTAAAAACATGCAACAGCCGCCTGCTGGACAATGTTGCTGTATATGAGCAACGTAACAGCCAAGGGCCTCCTCCTTTTACGTGGGGAGAATTGAAATGAGAGATTCTTGGGGCAAAGAAAAATAGAATGTTTATTTGTTTTTCCCTAATATTTTTCATTTCTTTGTACATTTAGATTAAATCCAAATCAATGTCATATTCATGTATGCTTACATGTATGAGTACATAAAGTTAATTTGGTCTTCTATCTATGATGTCTGTTTTAAATAAGCTAACTCTCTCTCTAGTCTTCCTACTTGTACAGCTGGGGCCGGGGGTTGTGTTCAAGATTTAATCTAGTGATTTAGATCTGTCAGTTGTAGTCCAAATATTAAATCTGTAGATACAGATATAGAAATATAAAGATTATGGTATAGAAAAAGATATAAACATACAGATACAGATATGGTTTTAACATATTGCTGTCTTATCCATTAGGTCCCAACACTCCAGTAACCACAAACTGTGGGTAAGGAAAAAGGATAGGTGGACACTATGTATGTGATGGTATGATGCTTTTACAGTTATTCAGTAGTGTTCTTTCTCTATCAATGTAATGTAGTGGATAGTGTACAGAACTTGGAATTAGATATACCTGTGCTTAAATAGTGGTTCTGTTACTTTCTGATGGTGTGGCAAATTATTTCACCTTAGTATACTCATTTGTAAAATGAGAATATTTAACTCATATGCTTGATCTGGGGATTAAGTTAGCTCATTCAACAAATATTTATTAGCCATGTATTAAGGGCCATGCTATAAATTTCTCTCTAAGCACTGTATTAGTGACATTCTACAAATTTTTATTTTGTTTGTTTCATTGTCATTTTCTTCAGAATATTTTCTTATCTCCCTTGTGATTTTTTTCCATGACCTACTGATTATTTAAAAGTATGTTATTTAATTTCCAAATATTTGGTGATTTTCCACAAAACTTTGTGCTAATTTCTAGTTTAATTCTCTTGAAGTCAGAGGACATAGTTTATATGGTTTCCATCCTTTTAAGTTTGAGATGTATTTACAGCCTAGAATATAGTCTATCTTTGTGACTGTTCCATCTGCACTTGAAAAGAATGTGTATTCTGCGCTTGTTGGCTAGAGTGTTCTATAACTGTCAATTAGGTCAAGTAGATAGATGGTGTTGTTCAAGTCTTCTGTGTCTTTCAATTAGTTATTGAGAGACGAGCATTGAAATCTTCAGCTATAATTGTGCATTTTGTATATTTCTCCTTTCAGTTGTATCACTTTTTGCTTCATATATTTTAGAGCTCCATTACTAGTTGCAGTAGTACAACTAGTTGTAGTAGTAGTACTTAATATAGTTATGTTCTTTTAACAATTTGACCTCTTTTTAAAATTATATCTCTCTAGAGCGAGTGGGCTTAATTTCCCCGCAGCATGTGGGATCTTAGTTCCCTGACCAGGGATCGAACCCATGTCCCCTGCATTGGAAGACAGATTCTTAACCACTGGACCACCCGGGAAGTCCTGACTTATTTTCTTATATATATATGTATTTTAGTGGTTCTTCCAGGTTTTACAATACACATCTTTTATTTATCACAGTCTACTTGAAGTTATATCACTTTACATATAATAAAAGAACCATACAACTGTAAACTTATATTCTGTGCTCTTATCCTATTTGCTATTACTATTTAGTCATATGTTTTATTCTGCATGTATTACAAACCTGCGATACTTTATTATTTTTGCTCTAAACAGTCAACTCTCTTTTAAAGAGATTGAAAAATGAGAAAAATATTGCATATTTAAAAAATATAATTTATATATATATAGTATATTTTATCTATTTTCCCAATATATTTGCCCTTTCCTTCACTTATCCTTTACATCAGTTCAGATTGCCATCTGATGTTATTTTCGTTCCACTTGAAGGACATCCTTTGATGTTTCTTGTGGTGCAAGTCTTATAGATGTCACTTAGATTGATTCTTTTGATATTTGCTTTTAAGCTTTTTGAGGTCAGTTGAGAGCAGCCTTTAGTTTCAGTCTAATTAGCCCCACTACTAATGCAATTTCTTTCTGAGGATTCTACCTGATGCCCCATGGTATTTCCCTCTGGTTAGGAGGAACGTGAATTATTCCCAGACCTGTGTGAGTTCTGGACATTTTTTGCCTAATACTTCCTAGTGGTTCTTCACCAGGCCTTGGATAATTTTTTCTTGTAATATACACACATCAGTACTCCACCAACAACTTGAGTTAACCTTTTGCAAATCTTCTGAGCTCTCTCTCTGTATAGCAGCCACCTCTCTGCTATTTTGAGATATCAAGTCAAATTCTGGCTGGGCTCTCTGAGGACAAATGAGACAGCTGGATTTCTCCTGGATTCCCTTCCCTGCACCACAGCCTGTAAACTCTAGACATTAGCCTGGGGCAATTGTAGGCCCACCTCATTGGCTTCCCTTTTCTCAAAGATCACAGTCCTGTACTGCCTGTTATCTAATGTCTGAAAGATGCTTTTTCCTTTGTTTTGTCTGATTTTCTAATTGTTTGATACTAATAATAATATTTTTGAACTTAGGTTCCTATTTCTTGGATGCTTTTTCTAGTAAAAATCCCTGGTAGGAGAATATCAATTTTTTAAGGTTTCTGATACATATTGAATTGCTGTCAAAAAAATTATCCCATTTACACTCACACTGTTTCCACTCTATCATCAACACTGGTATCCACTTTTTTTCTGTTCTGTTATTCTAGTCTGTTATTTTGCATTTCTTTAAAAACTGCCATCTGGGACTATTTAAAAAGCAGGCAGTGCCTTATTCTTCTGGAAGGGCACTGAATCCTCTTCTCTTTTGTTCTGAAGGTCTTCCTTTTGGCTTTTTAGCATTATCTCTTATTAAATATTGTTTCCAGTACTGCTCTCTTTGGTCTTTTTTTTTTTTGGCTACACTGGGTCTTTGTTGCAGCATGTGGGCTCTTCCTTGTGGGCTTCTCTCTAGCTGTGGTGCGCGGGCCTAGTTGCCCCGTGGCATGTGGGATCTTAGCTCCCTGACCAGGGATTGAACCCACATCGTCTGCATTGGAAGGCAGATTCTTAACCACTGGACCAGCAGGAAGTCCCTGTCTTTGGTCATTTTAAAAAGCAGCATTTATGGTGACTATTCTCTGTTAGGGAATGTGTCTTAAGAGACCAGCTGTAACAAGCAAGCATGTGAGAGAGAGAGAGAGAGAGAAAGAGAGAGAGAGAGTGTG
>NC_041221.1:51109170-51146632 GCF_002837175.3 Physeter macrocephalus | reverse complement strand
TGTGTGTGTGTGTGTGTGTGTGTGTGTGTGTGTGTGTGTGTGTGTGTGTTTTGTTTCTGATATATTGAACAAGTTCTACATGTGGGATGAAATCAAAACACAATATTTTTTATCTCCTGTGGTGCCTTTAACTTCATTCAGTTAGGGAAGCTTTCCCTCTGCATGAGCTCATTCTCAGATAATAAACTATCAGTGGGTCACTTTAATTCACAAACTCAGTCTTGAGTCTAGAATTAAAGGATCCAGTCCAAACTAGTTGAAGCAATTGAACACTGCTTCAATATGCATTCAAAAGCGATGCATCTCCTTTCACTACTGTTTCCCCAGCTATAGGCAGCACAGACTGCCTACATTTGGGGAAGGTTGCTTGGTATTCTTTTGCTTTTTCTCTCCACTCACTCCTCCACCAACTCAGTTTGGCACCACAGGGTCAAAATTCAGGAGAATGGGAAGAGAGAAAGGGCAGGAAAGTTCTTACATGGCTGGTGACTGGTAATGTTACGAGCTGCCTCCATGCTCTCTGGTCCTTTCAGATGTTTAAGGGACATAGATTCTCACTGATAGGACCCTCTCTTCCTTCCACAGCATCTTGTTGAGAAAATATTAAAGCATCTTCATGCTGGCCTTCTCCCACATGGCCCACATCTGGGAAGCATCCACACATTTCTTGTCCCGCCTGCAGGAGTAGTGTAGGTATTTCCCCAGAATGATTACTTCTGCTTTCTAAGGTAGAAGTCAGACACGACATTCCCTAGTTGCATCCTGGCTCTTCTCCGGAGGGTAGATGCTCTCCCGTTGTCATCCAGGCTCTGTGAGATGTCGATTTAGGGGTAGGCATACACTTAACCCCTCTTTTTGGTTGCTGGGGTGGAGAGGGTAGGATCACAGCCCACTTTTCTTTTATACAGAATCCTCTGCTATGGCCCATACTCTGCTCCTTGATCTTGTCAGTGGACCCCAAAATCTTAGAACTTGTTTTTGACCATTTTTCTCTGAAAATTCTGTTTCTGAACATGTCTCACATGCTGGTATTTCATAGTGGTCACATTTGAACATCAGTCAAAAGCAGGACCAAAAAAGTCCCAATCTAACATTCAGTTACTGCCGCTTTGGCTTGTGGGTCTGCTGTTTCCTTGCTGCCGTTATTACTTCTCCCTTGTAAGCTCATATTCAGCTAAACCTCCATATATGCTGGGGTATCTTCTATCTATGGTTCCTGTACATCAGGGCGATCCCCCCAGCTTATTCTGTTCCCAGTTGCCCTGGACGGAGTAGAGGACCATGGAAGAACCTAGCCAAGCTCTACTCATTCTTCCAGTGAATAAAAACTGCACTGAGCCAATGGAGAGACCTTTACCTCCTGTGCCAGTTAGAGACCCATTTAATGCTTGCAGAATTTCTGAGAGCAAAGAATGATTTATTTTTGTACTGCAATTTAACAAATGAGCATACATTTTAAAAAAAGACAACCTAGTATTAGTGAAATTTATGAATTTAGGGTGTTATTAGGAATATAAGCTGTTTATTATTGTTCTTTACTTGGAAACTGTATTTGGCTATCCAAAAATACTTTAATCTATGACTGTCTGGAAAACATTATGTTGAAAACTACTCCTTAGTTTTATAATTCACATCCAATATTTTTCAGACTAAAAGTATTTATTGACTAACATATTGACATATTAATTTTTTAAGGAAAATTCCTCTTACTTGGAGGGTCCTGTTGATGATTAAAAGTTGTGATTAAGGTTTAAAAGCCACAGCGAGAAGGGAACTAACAGCTCTTAATTAAGCACATGCCATTAGCCAGGTACTATTTGGATATTTATTGTCACTTAATCCTTATAACTCTGTGAGTTAAATATAACAATCCCTGTTATTATAGATGAAGAGATTCAAGCCAGGAGAGTTAACTCTTCAAGTTTATCTATGTAGCAAGTTATGAAATGGGGATTTAATCACAGTATCCTGCTTTTATGTACTTTGCATTCTGCCGCAAGGTTTTTTGGGGATGTGTTTAACTAATGCCTTTTGTGATGGAGGCAAAACTGCCTGCAAAATAAATAAATATCTTTACAACATTTCTAGAAACTTGGTAAAGTATTGTTTCACTGTGTGGGGTAGAGGCTATTGCAATTGGAAGGATACATGCTGTACGTGTAATACTAGTACAAGCTTCAGGTTTTGGAAGGCACTGGGCTGACCATTTGCATTTTCTTTCTTCCACAGCTTACCTTTTTAAGCCCTCACTCGAATTCTAAAGTCTCCACTGCCTAATCACATGTAATTAACATTAATCTCATGTATGAAGTATTTTATCCATTATCTACCCATTTTGTTTTTTATAATCTACCAGTTGAAGGGTTCTTTGAAAGAGTTCATGTCCTCTACTAGGATTTTTATAATTTTAGCTTTCAATATTTCTTAAATGGGAAACATTGAGACATAATAACTATAGAAATATGGGAATCAATGAAAAGGGGAATCCTAAATAGAGGTTAAAAGAAAAGATTAAAATTAAGATCAGGAAGGAACAATAGCAAATTCATTAGCAAGTCAGCTCACTCAGCCTAGGTCCCCACCAAAGGGACGTGAGAATATGAAATAGATTTTTCTTTTTGGAATATCTCAATTTTCAGTGATCTTAAAGAGATTTTGTCTTTTGATTGTTGTCTGGGTTTGTTTTTTGCTCTGAAGGAAAGGAAATATTTTCCTCCTTGGGGTTGCATATGATGCATTTGTGAACAGCTGCTTAGTTCTAAGAACTTTGACTGTTCACTGGAACTCAGATGTATTTAAGCCAGACACTGAAAGAAAGGTGAGCTAGATATCTGATTGGTTTCAGGCCATGATGCTACTTGGCTTCCTAGTGGCTCTGTAAGAACTTGATCATACTCTCCACTTCCTCTGGTATTGGAAGGCAGACTTCTATGCATGAAATGCGAGTTTGGTCCTTTTTATTAAAATCAGTCTTCTCTCTCTCTCTCTCCTTTCTCCTTCTATTTATAGAGAGAATGGACAATGAGTGAGTTTGATATTTTCAATTTTTATCTCTTTGGCTAATGATGTATTTGTATGACTGCAGCAGTATGTATTTTTATGACCCCCTCTCATTAAAGAGCCCACTTAATAGAAGGGGAGGAAACATTAAAAATGATAGATGAGGTCTCCTTAGAAAACCATTATTAGTAATTTCATAAATAATGGTGCTTCTGATATGACTTAGCAGGGAACGAAGCCAAAGGGCTGAAAAAAATGTGACCCTGCAGCTAAAGGCTAATGAATTTTTTTTTAATGCATTTTTTTAAAGGAATTTTTTCTTTTTTTAAAAAAAATTAATTAATTAATTAATTAATTTTTGGCTGCGTTGGTTGCTCGTTGCTGTGCACAGGCTTTCTCTAGCTGCGTCGAGCAGAGACTACTTTTCATTGTGGTGCACAGGCTACTCATTGCGGTGGCTTCTCTTGTTGTGGAGCACGAGCTCTAGGCGCACAGGCTCAGTAGTTGTGGCACGTGGGCTCAGTAGTTGTGGCTCTTGGCCTCTAGAGCGCAGGCTCAATAGTTGTGGCGCATGGGCTTAGTTGCTCTGTGGCATGTGGGATCTTCCCAGACCAGGGCTCGAACCCGTGTCCCCTGCATTGGCAAGTGGATTCTTAACCACTGTGCCACTGGGGAAGCCCAAGGGTAATGAATCTTGAAGAGTAAATGTTATTAAGCGAATGAATTGAGCATTTCCAGTTAGTGAAAGCTTTATTTCTTACTTTACTCCTTTGGCTTAGGGGCAGTTTTTGATCAGCACTTTTATAGTCAAAAAATGTTTTATTAGGGAAAATATCAGATATGTATAAAGATAGAAGAGTAAAGTGCATATATCCAGCTTAGGCAGTTATCCATTCATGGCCAGTCTTGTTTCATGTATACTCCTAGTAACTTTCCCCCTCCCCAGATTATTTTAAGGCAATTTCCATACATCATATCATCCTATCCATAAATATTTTAGCATTATCTCTGAAAGATAAAGATTCCTTTTATAAACCACAATTGTGTTATTCCATTAACAGTAAGGAATTTAGGATACAGTTCCTTAATGTCATCTACCCGTACAGCAGCCTTCTTTTACTGATGGAGAACCTGAATTCAAAGAAATGAAGTGGCTTGACTCAGGTCACAAAACTAGTTAGTAGCTAAGCCAATACTGGAACTCATCACTCCCGTCTCGTAGTCTTACAGGGATGCTATATGAGGAAGAGTTTGCTTTTGAAATATAAAATCCCATATTAAAAAACCTTCCATTTTTCTCCAAGTACACTTAGAAGCAACTCTGGGTCTCTGTGAAGGCACTTAACCTTCTAGATCTCAGCTTTTTATTTTTAAAATAGGATGAATGGGATAGGTTTTATTTAACAAAATTTATTAGGTCCCCACCCCTCCTTTTGTATTAGGCACTGTGGGTAGAGCAGTGAGCAAACCTAATATAGTTCTCCTCTACGAAGAATCTTATTTCTGGAGTGCATATGGTAAAATGGTGAGAGATGGTACTGTGTGAAACCTTATGGACTAAACATTAAATATGCTGATTTAGGAAGAACTGATAGGTTTACAATAGTGAAGTCTCCTTGTCCAAGGAATATGGCATACTTAGTCATTATTTAGGTCTTCCTTTGTCTCCTGCATTACGTTTATTCCTAATTATTTTCAAGTGTTTGTCAATATTTTGAGCTGGATATTCCATTTCAATTTCTAAGTGGTCATTGCTAATATAAAGGTAAACTATTGGTTATTGTATACTTATCTTGTATCTATTTTATTAAATTCTTTTATTTGCTATCATAATTCTTTTAGAATTCTCTTATTCTACACAATTCTTTTATCTGAAAATAATAATAATTTTTCTTTTCTAAGATACATGCCACTTAGTTTATTTTCTTTACTTAACATAATATCCAAAACCAATATGAGTGAGTGGTTGTGATTAAGGACTTTCTTGATTTTGATGAGAATTCATTTAGAATTTTTACTTTTAATATTATTCTTGGCTGTTTGTATTGTTTCTTATATATTTGGGTATTAACTCCTCATCAGATGTGTGGTTTGCAAATATTGTCTCCGATTTCTTAGCTTGCTTTTTCATTTTGTTGATTGTTTCCTTTCCTGTGCAGAAACTTTCTAGTTTGATGTAGTCCCCCTTGTCTATTTTTGCTTTTGTTGCCTTTTGTTATCCTTATAAGATCCCAATTTTATTCCTTCCATGCAGATACCCAGTTTTCCCAACACCATTTATTGAAGAGTCTGTCTTGTCTCTGTTGTATATTTTTGGTAACTATGTTGAAGATCAATTGACTGTATATGTGTCGATTTATTTTGAGGCCCTATATTCTGTTCCATTGATCTATGTGTCTGTTTTTATGCCAATATCATACCTTTCTAATTATTGTAGCTTTGTAATATATTTTGAAATCAGGAAACATAATGCCTCCAGCTTTGTTCTTCTTTCTCAGGATGGCTTTGACTATTCAGGGTCTTTTGGGGTTTCATGTAAATTTTAGGATTTTTAAAAATTTCTGTTAAAAAATGCCATGGGTATTTTGATAGGTGTTGCTTTGAATCTGTAGATTACTTTGGGTAGTATGGACATTTTAACAATATTGTCTTCCAACTCATGAACACAGAGTTTCTTTCCATTTATTTGTGGCTTTTAAAATTTGTTTCATCAATGTTTTATAGTTTTCAGCGTACAGGTCTTTCAGGTACATTAGTATTAATTAAACTCCTGACTATCTGGATTTTATCAGTTTTTCCATTAATGTCCTCCTTCTTTTCCAGGATCCAGTTCAGAGTACCATATTGCACTTAGTTGTCACATCTCCCTAGTCTTCCCTGGTCTGTGACACTTTCTCAGTCTTTCCAACTGTTTTTCATGACTTTGATAGTCTTGAGAAGTACTGGCCAGAAGTCCTGCAGAATGTTCCCCAGTCTGGGTTTGCCTGATGTGTTTCTCATCATTAGACTGAGGTTATGAGTTTTTGGAAAGAATACTATAGAATAGTATTAGAAGAATACTATATTGTAAAGTGTCCTTTTCACATCAAGTTAGGGAGTTTAGGTTATCCACATGATATCACTGTTGACATTAACCTTTATCACTTGATTAAGGTACTGTTTACCAGGTTTGTTCACTATAAAGTTACTATTTTTCCCTTTCCATACTTTATTCTTTAGAAGCAAGTCAGTAGATTCAGCCCACCCTCAAAGATCACTTAAAAGAGGGGTATTATGTGTTATTTGCAGTTCTTCCAAAGAGAAGATTTGTCTCTTCTCTACCATTTATTTGTTTATGGCGGTATGGGCTCATGTATATTTTATACTTTGAGTTATAATCCAATACCATGTTATTTATTTTCATGCTCAACTTGTGCCCACTATGGCCATTGGGAGTTTTTTCAAGTTGGCTCCTATACAACTCCATTATTTTTATTTTTCATTGAGTACTTCCTTTCTGTTACTACAAGATGTTCCTAGTATCAGCTATTTCTCCAAGGAGCCCTGGTTTCTTTTATTTGAGAATGGTATTTGAAACAAGATCTGGGTGTTGGGTGTGCTTATGGCTCCTGGGACGTCATTGCTTCTAAACCTTCTCAATGGACAGACCTAAGTAATGTATGTATTCATGCGAACCCACACTCGTACAGTTTTGAATAATAAAGATAAATAACTTTCCACTTTAGACCTGCTCACTTTGGTTAGAGGAAAAAGCAACTCCTTCCTGAATAGCTATGTCTCAGGTGGTTATCAAAAGAATGTGTTTCCTTCTAAATGTGGAGCCTAAAAATGGCATTCTAGGGAATAAAAATGTTTTTTTAGCTAGTACATCCCAGCTCCAAATATTTGCCATGCCTGAGTTCCAGATGAATGTGAATGAAGTCATTTCTGCCACAGGGTGTTATAGCAGTAAAAGGAATAAAATTCTTCTCACTTACTGTAGCTCTTGCTACTCACCTGAGAATGTATTAGATTTAAAATATACCTCAACTTAGGCTCCATAGAAAATGGGTCTGAAATAATCAAGTTTTTTGCTAACACATTGATTTTTTTTTTTTTTTTTTTTTTTGCTGCATTGGCAGGCGGACTCTCAACCACTGCGCCACCAGGGAAGCCCTGCTAACACATTGATTTTTAATACTGTTTTGTCATATATGTTATGTCTCTGGTATTGTAGACAGTTAGAGATAAAGTTACTGAAACCATCAAGATCAGAAACTTAAAAGGTCACTTATGAAGTATAGGGAGTTAAAGCACTGGCATATCAAGAAATAAGTTTAAATTTATATGTTTATATTTCTACCCTCTTCTGATTTTTCTTTGTATTTTACTTCAAAAGAATATCTTTTTTTCATTCTGTTCTTGGTGTTTTGATTTCTACATTATCAAGATGTTCACCAAAAAGGTGGGGTTTTTTTTGTTTTGTTTTTTTTTGTTTTTTACTTGTTACTTTTCTCTAAAGACACTTCACTTTTCACTTTTAGTCCCAGAACCATTCCCCCACTCCACCCCCCCATCTCCCTCTCACCATCTAAGAGCTTGCTCTGGCACAGTTGACTTTAAAAGATAAGAAGATAGAAATTAATGCTTCCTCAATTTCCCTCATTATGTATCTTTCAAAAATATTTGTGGCAAATTCCCCAAAGTAATTTTTTTTTTAAATAGAGGCTTTTTTTAAAAAAATTTTTTTGGCCACACCTACCAGGGATCGATCCCGCTCCCCTTCAGTGGAAACCTAGAGTCCTAACCACTGGACTGCCAGGGAAGTCCCCCCAAAGTAATTTTTTTAACCTGATTCAGTGTTTGAAAAAGTTCTTGGTTTCCACCTCATTCTCCCCAGTTTGAGGAGGAGCCATTTTTACCTTCCATGCACTTGCAGTTCCAAGGTCTTCAGAGGAGAAATTGTGTCATTGATTTCTAAAACCATCCTATGCCTGTGATGCTAGGACCCACCCACAGTGACATGGCTGCTTAGCATTCTGTGTTGCTCCCAGAAGTGGGTCATTCTCACAATGATGCTATGCTTCTCCCTCTTGGGGCTCAGACCTCATACTAGTCCCAGGGTCTGAATCTCTGTGGAATGATGTTACCCATGGTTCTCCCATTCCTGAAGGTGAGGTATGCTGTCTTAGCAAACCAAAGGTGAGAAGTGTCTTCACATCTGAGAGGCACTGGGTATCCATTTTACAGATTAGGACTGGCTTAGGAGGAAAGAAATTAAAAGACTCTCCACCATTGACCAAAGGGTTATCAATTCGCTGTGAATGTTCATAGCTGTTAACTCTCAGTCGGTACTTAGCAATCATTAATCTGGGTCATCAGCTGAATCTAGAGGACACCTTGGGAATAAACAGAGTACTTATTAATTTGGTGTAGAATCAAAATGGTTTTATGTTCTTTCACCTAGCCCTCTAACTTGCTTAATATAGCACCTACATTTAGTATTCATAACATGCTCTTTCACAATTGTTCTTAAGTGTGTGTGTGTGTGTGTGTGTGTTTAGCTTTTAAATTATCTTCTACATTTTTTGATCTTTTCTACTGTGGCTAAAAACACTGGTAATGATTCTGATGTATTCCTTAATAATGTTCTTTTAGTCACTGTGTCTCTCTGAAAATTCCATCCAGCTGTCAGAGATGGCTGTGTAATTATAATAATTCGGTAATTGTGCTCTTTGGAGCTTTGCAGACAGTGGGAGGAGGTGATGGAGCAAGTCTGCTTCTGCCCATGGTTCTATGCTTACCACCCCCCCTCGTCATCCCAACCAATCCACACCCCTTTGAAAAATCAGAAAATAAAATTTCTGGGAAAGACTATTTCCTGTTTCCAAAAGGAATGGTAATAATTTCATATTCCATGTGAGTGAGTTGTTGAGGGATGTTGATATATTTTAGTACATGCAGACACATAAAAATGATTGTTCTCCTTCCATTTGTATTTTAGCTGTCATTTTTGTTGGGATTTCCTAAAAATAATATAAGCACTTAAAAAAATTCTGTGTGATAGTAAATGGGATCTGTGTCCCCACCATTAGAACATTAGTTTGAACCAACCGTATGAAATTCCTGTATTTGTAGGTCATACATGGTCACGTGGGGGCAATTGCATATGATTCTAATGCAGTTCTCTCAGTGACCCAATGGAAAGAAGAGGTTCTTAATGCAGAAAATAACTTATCCCTGGATTTTTAAATATTGTGCTTATCCTGTTTCTGGATAATGTACAGGGCCGGAAACACTGGTGCTTAGTTGTATTTAATAAATTCAATTAAATAACTTATTTATACATAATATATAATTATTACTTAAATATGATTAAGTAATAATTCTTAATTATGTTAAATAAAAACAAATCCCCTAATATCTGTCCTGGAGCATTTGCTCAAACTCTTTCTATTTCTGTAGGAGGCCTGATAAAACAAGGCGAACTCACCTAGCCAGTTTATTTGATGTTTGTTTTCATCTTTGAAGAATAATGAATAGACTCTATGAATACTGAACCTATAGCTTCACAGCAGAGCTAAGAATAACATAGAGTTTTTCTCCTGCTGTCCATTTTATTAATCCAGCAAATAGAGTAATCAGAGAGTCAGTCTGTCTGACCTTGTACAAAGAAGTTAACCTATCCAAAGTGCCTCATTTATAATCAAAAGAAGCTTCGTCATACATTGCTTATACCTTAGGAAAGGAAAATGTGAAAGTTTTATACTTTTAACTATTCACTTAGTAAATTCTTAGTAATTTCCTGCACAAAGGTAGAGTTAATGGCCTGCAATCAATTTTACGCACCTTGGGGTTTTTTTTTTTTTTACTTGGAGCGGTTGTGGTTTCAAAAGTGAATGATGGAGACACTCTTGAGCGGTATTTACACTTTTGCAAAAGGAGAGCATCAGTGTCGTTAATAGCTAGGAACAGGGTTCATTTGTCCCATTTGAAGTTAATTGCTTTCTTAAGTGCACAGGTACTGATGAATCAGAATAGATGTGATCGATCAAAACGCATGGTCTTCGTAGCTGGATAGGTCTTGGAGGCCTGCTCTTGTGTTTTAAGTTGCTAGATGGCAGTAGTGGGTGGGACATGGTTTGTTAGAGGGGGGATGGGATGCCTCTCATGAGGAAGAATTTCAGTTATAACTACCTGGATGGCCTTGTCACTGCTGGCCAGTGAAACATCAGCCCTGATCTTAATGCAGGTCATGGGGCAAACTCTATAGTGGGGATAAGCAAGGATGCTGTGAGAGCACCCGAGAGAGGCCCCTAATCTCTCTTGTTGATGGGGTGGGGGCAGGGGCATGCGGATGCTTCCTGGGAGAGGTAGTCATGATTTGATGTGTTAAAGGTGAGCTGGAGCACACCTGATAGAATGAGGGTGGGACCTTACAGCATAGTATGAAGCCATACGCTGTAGACAAGCAACTCACTATTCCTGGACTAGAAATGGGAACTGGAGCGTAAGGAAATGAGGAGGGTCCAGGCCACGCTGTCATAGGTTTTGTATGCCAGACTGAGTGAGGTGCTTGGACTTTACCCTGAACCACTGGGGAACTAGTGAAAAGTTTTAAGCAGAGGAATGATATAAAATGCTCATTTTAAGAAGATTATTTTTGTGGTTATGCTCATTTTAAGAAGATTATTTTTGTGGTTATGAGTTGGGAAGATTTGAGAGGGACAAGGCTGGACATAGGTTGACTGGAGGGATGTTACACCACTCAGGGAGAAGTCATAAGGATCTTAGCTAGGGTGAGAAATAGTCAAGTTCAAGAAATATTGGGAAAATAGAAGTTCTTTGTGATTGAATGATTCATTGATTGTACATGGCTAATGAAGGAGAGGCAAGGGATAAAGACATTTCTGATTTGGATCCTGAGATGGTTGGTTGGCCACTAACTGAAATAGGAAATCGGTGGGCAGATGAGATTTGCCTTGATAAAGATGCTTAATTTAGTTTGGACCATATTGAGTTGAGGCATGAATAATTAATATAAGATAACAGAAGTTTTTATTTCTCACTCACATACAACCAAAGTGAATATCCCTGATTTGCAGACAACTCTCTTCTGTGCAGTAATTCAGGGATTGAGATTCCTTCCATTCCGTGGCTGCACCATCTTCAACATGTAGTTTGCAGAAAAGGCAAGGGCATGGAGCATTGTTCTTGAAGTTTTTATGGTCCAGCCCTGGAAGTATTATATATCACTTTCACCCCGTTCCATTGGTCAGAACTTATTCATATGACTAATTCTAACTTCAAGGATGGCTGGGAAATGTGGCCTCTGTGCCCAGGAACAAGAGGAAACAATTTGGGGAATCAGCCAGCAGATTGTGCTACAGGGTGACTGGGAAGTTTTTAGATATTGAAATCTGAAACTCAGGGAACATCTGAGCTAGACATGTGGCTTTAGGAATCATCAGAGACAGGGCCGTTTTATATCATAAGCGCATAGATGAAGTCACTCGTGTAGAACAAGTGGCAATAAGAGCAGGAGGCCAAGGGCAGAGCTTTCATTTGGCCAACACACAAAGCTGGTGTGGGAAAAGGATGCTAGAAAGGAGCCTGAAAGCCTCAAGGTAGGATGTATTGTACCATGGAAGCTGATGAGTATAGAGAATTTATAGATGTTGATGGAACATTGTAAAATGTAGTAGAAAGTTTCAGGAATGTATAAAGTAAACCTACAAAGTGTGTACTGAATCAAATGATTAAATATTAGAGACTGGATTGAGTAGTTCTCACTTCAAGGGCATGGTCAAGGAAAAACTGGACTTCAGTGTGTTGAAGAATCTATAGAGAGGGGCTGTGGAGAGGGGATAATTGAAACAAGAGCTCGGAGAGAACAGGAGCAACAGTGCTTACTAAAATGAAATTTTGGATTTATCCAAGTACTGCTTTTTTGACATGCTTTTTTTTTTAGCCCATATTATGATTGATAACTGATATTTGTTATAAGCAATTTTGTTAACTTAGCAATAAAGATATTATTATATTTCTAGTTACATATTAATTGGTTTACATGATCAGTTCACCTGTCCTGGGAAATACAATTACACTTGGAAAGGAAAATCACCTTTTTCTTGGTTTTGAATACAAAGTATAACAGAAAAGAGAAATATTCTGCTGTACCTTTGTTATAACTTAGCTAAACTAAGGCAAATTTTTTAAATCTTTTATAACCTCTCTCTTTGTATTTAAACAAATGTTGATATCATGTTTTGTTTTCCCTCTCTCCTGCTCTTTAGCTAGAAACATGTTTAGAGACCGCTTTCTTTCCTAGAACATTTTTTAATAATGGGAAAGTGAGACAGAAATAAAGAGGCTTACATTTGGATTGAGGTGGATACTTAATGCTCTGGTGTTTAATATTGAATAACAAGCCCTAGTTTTATAAATAAATCACAGCTATTTTTCCCTTTTTCTTACAGTTGATTCACATTTTCCAGTGGGGCACATAGCATTAGTTTAAAACGCTTTAAAAATTGTTTCTGTAGATTGTACATTGTTTCTCACTTAAGAGCAGAATATTTAGAGGTAACAAATCTGAAAATAAGCCATTACTATTTATATACTAATGATAAAGATGATGGCAAGAATCGTTTTCAGTATGTTTTATGTTTTATTTTAAATGGTATTTTAACAATTTCTTTCACTTTCTTTAAAATTCTGATATTAGGAAATAAGATCAAAGTAAATAAAAATATATTTAAAATATTGATTTTGGTTTAAATATATTTTCTAGAAAAAAGGTAGATGATCATGTTCATTTTTTATTCCTAATTCTTATCTTAGTTCCTGGTTCATAATAGACCCTGAAAATATTTGTGAATGGAGGATAACAGTTGAGTCAGTATCTTTTTAGAAAAGTTTTGTAATTGTCATAATAGAGGATGCAGCATTCTAGTGCATTTTATTACAGTATTCTTTCCGAACTTGATGTCAGAGTCAGTCCTTAACTGCAAAAAATGAGTTGGCTATGAAATGAGTATCCAGCAATCATCTCTCCATTATGCTAGCCAGAATACATTTCAGAACTAAAGTTGCCCCATTCAAGAAATGTATGTTTGCTGATGAGATTTAAAAGAAACCCATGCTTTGTGTCACCCTGGCCCAGTGCTTCAATCATGACCGTAATCTCCTCTTCATCATAGGCCTATTTTTTCTCCGTATCACTTTTCTCTCTTGTGATTTATTTAAAGGTATATTTTTAGCTCCTTAACTTCTCTCTTTTATCAGCTTTTTATTTTGTATATTGATTAGGATGTTGGGTTTCTGGGAGGGAGATGAAGACGGAGGTAAGATCTGTATCTCAGCTCTATCAAATGTCAGGCAGTGTGCTGGACATTTGGATAAAGAGGTAGATAACAGTGCTGAGGACAGTATCTGGCATAGTCACCTCCCTCAAAAAGCAGTGGTAAAACATCTCCTTAAGAGGCCTTCTCAGGTCCCCCCTCTGTTATGCAGCTGTAACAGTTCTAATTCTACACAGAATTCTCTCCCTTCCATAGAATTCATTTGGGCAACACACCACTGTATTAGTCACACCAGCTGCTGTAACAAATAAGCCTCCCGATTTCAGTGGTTTAGCACCCTGTGTTTTTCACTCATATTGAGCAATGCAGTGTGTTTCTGAGTAAGTGGGCTCTGCTACACATGGTCATTTAAGGACCCAGCCTGAGTCCTTAAGCTCAGTCATCTGCAAGGACACCTTGGATGTCAGTGTCCAGATTGCAGAAGGTGAAGGAGCGTGAAGGATTACACGTGAGAGGTTTTTATGGGCCAGAGCCTGAAACCACAGGTAGCACCTCCCTCTCTTCCATTGTCTAGCACTCAGGCACATGGCTACCCCAGCTGCAGTAGAGAACGGGGATATGTAAGTAGTTGATTCCCAGAAGAGTGCCTGCTGAGCCGGGCTGAAAGGTGACATTAAATTTCCCACTTGCTTCAGAGAGGATGTCTTATATCTCTTTTTTTTCTTCTGGTATAGATAGAATAAATTATTTTCCTTTAGTAATTGATTCTGTTTCAGAAATCACTTGGGAATTGAAATGGAAGAAAATGTTTTCATTTCTTTTTCTAATACAATGAACTTACTTAAAAAATACAAAAAGCAAATATTTGGAGGTTTTCCGGTTAACCTGCTAGAAATGCTTTCTCTTAGGAGACACTGCTGTTCTCTTCCCCATCTGGCAGACTACCTTTGTGAAACACCTCCTCTGTGACATCATGCTGAGCCTCTTCCTCCCATTCCTGCCTCTCCAGGCACAGTTAGCAGTTGCATCCTCAGTGCTCTGCTAGAACTTGAACATACCTATGTTACTTGAAGCCATTCATCCACTCATTCATCTAAGCACTTATAATGCAATAACAATAATAATAATACGGTGAAAGAAAGAAAAGAGTTGAAATTCACTGTGATAGAATTACATACCAAATAGTGCCAAGGATACAGGGAAAAGTCACTTAGCTCTACCTTGGGGATGAGGGAGAGGTGGGGAATGCTTCTTTTAGAGGGAAGAAGTTTGGTTCAAGTCTCTTTAATTACTCATGGATGCTTTCCCTTCCCCCAGTGATGAAGTTTATGAGAAAAGAAGCCTGTCTTGATCATCTCTAAGTCCAGCACCCAGTACAGTACAGGCTCATATTAGACATTCAGTAAAATGAATTGACTGAAGATGTAAGGCAATAAATTTATAAATTTCTGTTTACTCCACATCCATTCCTCATAACAACTTTATGATAGGGCAGATATTCTTATTCCTGGATTATAGATAATAAGCCTAAATACAAAGAGATTTGGTGTTTTGCAAATGTCACACAGTGGGTTAATAGATCTCAGGTGTTCTGCACCTAATCTTGTGCATTTTTTACTCTTGGAAACAAACATGTAAGTATCAAAATAGTGCTTTGAAATTTGTAGCGTGTGCTTTGAAGACAAGACATGAGACCACTTGAATCTCTTTGAGTGATGAAGACTGTTCATTTACAATGAGTCAAATGATAAAGTTCTAACAGACACAAAGAGATGGTTCTTTCCAACATGTTTTATAGCTCTTTATATTCCTGCCAGCACAGTGTTATGTACCCAGCTGGTGCTCTATAAATCTTTCTTAAATAACTGACGATGATTTAAAATATGTACATCAGATTCACCTAAAATGGACAAGCTTCCTGTTAGGAGCTGTCATAAGCTTTTACCAGTATCATTGTGTCACAGGGGATAAAATTTGCCTGTGGTATATTCTAATCCAAGGAATTTTTTTTTTTTTTAATTCAAGGAATGTTTAACACACTAGCTTGGTTTCTGGTTTTCTTTGGCTTCCTCATTCTTCTGGCACTTACGCTCTTAGTCTGCCCAAGGACACTATCTATGGAACCTCAGACTGGCTGGATGTTCTCACCACAGCAAGAACATGTTGAGACATTTTTAAATGGAATAGCTTTAGTGTCTTTTGATGTTTTAAAAATCCCAAACTTCCTTAGTATTGGAGTTTATGATAGACATTCATTACTTCCATCTCTAACTTATTCATATTTTGTACCATAAAGTATCAGTGTTCTCTTCAGAAATGTTATGACCTGGTACTTTACCTTATTAAAATTGCAGCTAAGGATGACGGTATGGCTTATAGAAGTATAAAATTACACATTTCCACATGGATATTCTGCTTCATGGCAACCTTACATGTCTGAAGACAGACTCATTTTGTCCCTTCCACTCCTTTCTTGCTCCACCTCCCAACCATTGCCAGCTGCTTCCCAATGTCATTTAGTGGCAAGCTCCAAACCATGAAGATATCTTGACTACTTACTCCTTTGTTTTATACTGCCCATCTAATTCATGTTCATGCAGTGTTGCACTGACCTCTAAAATGTTTCTGAAATCAGGGGATTTGAGACCATGTTTTAAAGCCAGGTGTGAGTGTATTGCCTGATTTCCTTAAAGGTATGAAATTATGGGAAAGGAGCTGAAAGCCCTGGAAGAGTTTACTGTCAAATCAGCAAGAGGACTTGCAAGAAAAAATAAATTAAATTTTCAGGAGGTTTCAGTGTTAGAAACATTTCTCGTCAATTTACTTGAGTAAGAATTTATTTCATCATCTCTGGGGACACTTGCTTTTTCCAAAACTCTGTAACCAGGAGACAGACTAGACAGAATTATTTGGAGTGTGTGGCATAGAGAAGGTGGTTGGTAAATGTTTAATGAATGAGGAGATAGATAGATGAACAAAAATAGAATGGTCTTGGTGAAAGGATCCTGAAGTCTGCTTCTGTTTTCTGTTTTTGCTTAACAGAAATATATTTTTTTGTTTTGTTTTGATGTATTTTTCTAAGAGCAAGATAAGTGCCAGGTTTTAGAAAGACAGACCCACCTTTCATATTAATCATTACTAGGGAAACACCACTAATGCCTTAGTTTATTACCTAATGGCATTTTAATCTGCAGGAAATCCAAGAGAGTGCTTTAGAACGTGTCTGTGATTGAAGACTCAGTGGTGCCAAGTATATGTTTAAAAAGAAAGAAATGAATGTCAGGGGCATGTGGATTTCAGTCTCATATTATTGTAATAAGAGTAATGTGCCCAGAATTTTGGAAAGGTTCTTAAGTTTTTTCTTATCCAATGATTGACATATTGCTAATATAGCATTGACAAAGTAATGTTAGCCTTACTCAGTGAATGTAACATCATAATATTTATCCTGAACTTATTCTTCAGCCATAGAATAATAGAACAACAGGATATTAAGGTCATAAAGCTCAAGTACTAAGCAATGAAGGTCAATGAGTTTTTCTCACTAATTATTCCAGTGGCCTCTTCCTGCAAGTTAATTTTGTTCTGCCACATACTAAAAAGGTGAAAGAATTACTTCTTTTTATTTTTTTAATATTTATTTATCGTTTGGCTGCGTCAGGTGTTAGTTGAGGCATGCGGGATCTTTCGTTGCGTCATCTGGGCTCTTCATTGTGGTGCACGGGCATCTCTCTAGTTGTGGCACACAGGCTTAGTTGCCCCGCAGCACATGGGATCTTCATTCCCCAACCAGGGATCGAACCAGTGTCCCTTGCATTGCAAGGCTGATTCTTAACCACTGGACCACCAGGGAAGTCCCAAGAATTTTTCTTCTTATTTTCTGTTTGTTTTGCAGGGGAAGATGGTGAAAGGAATGGGAGGGGCTATGGATCTAGTGTCCAGTGCCAAAACCAAAGTGGTGGTCACCATGGAGCACTCTGCAAAGGTAATGAGAGCTGCTTTTGGAAATTCACACTACACTGAAATCCTGTACACCAGGTCATGCGACCATTGTTTTTATTGTTTTCTCTGGATCACTCAGCTTGATAGCGTTTATATTTTAGAGAAAAACGTTACAAATAAAGACCATTATTTATTATCATTCAGCTAAATGTTTGTTTTAACTTTGAAGCAAACATCAGGGTGTTCTTTGATTATTTGCCTCACACACACATTAAAAGTAAAAGCTATAATGTCTTCAAAAGCAGTGAAAAGATGTTAGGGCAGATGTGTTGATTCAGGTTTATAGATATTTTTATTTTTATTTTTTTGGCCAAACCCAGTGGCATGTAGGATCTTAGTTCCCCGACCAAGGATCAAACCCGTGCCCCCTGCAGTGGAAGCACGGAGTCATCACCCCTGAACCACCAGGGAATTCTCTGATTCAGGTTTAAAGATGATTATAGTGGTTGCTATCTCGGTGCAAAATGAAAAACACAACAGAATGTGCATTTTTAACAGCAGTTATTTTCAAGTGGACAATATGACCTCTTACCAAGTCTGTGGAGGTGCCGTTTTGAGATAGTGTTAGAAAATGATGGACTTGGTGATAGCAAGTGTTCTATTCTGAAGAATATTATACTTTTATTTTGATAAATCATTGAGTGTTTATTGAATACCTATTATGTGCTGGGCACTGCTGGAATTTAGCAATGACCAAAACTAGACAAGAATCATTGACCACATGGTACTTACATTTAATGATGATGATGATGATGATATCATTAGCCTATAACAGTGATGGCTCCCATTCATTGAGTTTACTGTGCACGAACAGTACACTAAGCTCTCTGTGTATGTTTGCCTATAAAAGCCCATGAACTTGATATAAGTATTTTTGTGGGTCCAGAAACAGAGCTTCAGAGAGGTTAAGTAACTTGCCTGAAGTCACATAACTAGTGGAACTGAGATTTGGCCTGGATACCTCTGACTCCAAAGCCTAGTCTTCTAAATACCGAGCTATCAGTATGACTTGCTTCCTATTCTAAGTCATTGTCTTTGAAACAACTGAGCTTAATTGCCTTCCGCACCTGAATCCCTGGGCTTCTGATGATTTGCAAAGTTGATATTGGGTGGCAGGTACCCTCTTCACCCTCTATACCTTTGCTCATTCTCCTTTATAATTCTTAGTTTTAAAACAAAAGCTACCTGTTCTCACCTTGATACCTGCTATTTTGAGTGGAAGTGGTAGTTCGTTTGCCCTTTTTTATTTTGTGATGCAGCATTGTGCGAGAATGTGGATCTGGAAGATTTGCATCCGACTTGCTTCCCATGGGGAGTTCTGTTACAGAGTGATGGGTGCCATGAAACAGTTTCATTGTGAAAACTGTAATAAATATGAAATTATCATAAATTGCTTAGTAAACAGTGAAGTGAGCAGTGAAGCATAAATATGGAACAATAGAAATGAAACCAACACAGGTGACCACTGAGAGATGCCTGGCAAAAGCATCCAAAATACTTCATTTCAGAGGCAAAAGTTTGCCATGCATGCAAATCAAATCCAAAGCTTTTCTGGAACATAATGTCCATTTGGAGAAAACTCTTTCCGACTTTCCTTTTGTTGTTACTTTAATGTTGACACATAGGCACTGAAGTCCGACTCATTTCAGATTATTTTTGTGCATTCGTTTTCAAAACATTGGGCCTGTATTTCTCTCTCTTTTTTTCCCCAAATTGTTTTCTTTCTCCTCAGCTGGAATTTCTGACAGGAAAAATGGTGCTTCAGACTTCTGATTAGAAGTCCCTTATTAAAGCTTTTCATAGAAGCAAGATAATGTTTTTTAGCATTTCTTCTTTTTCTTCTCTCAGTGGGGAAATTGGCACTAAGTTTTAGACCAGAACTGAAGTTAGATATTTTTCCCTACATACTTTCATTTGAACAAACTAACAAAAAATATATTTGTGATTAAAATAATAATAGTGGTTTGTTTATACTTAATAGTTAGATAACCTTGAAAACTAACCAACAGAAGTTTCTTTTTTTGCCATCTTCACTTTGTACTCTTCGTCCCAGAATGTGTGGTTGCTACTGTATATTGTTCACCTGGACTTACTGTTATTGGCCCAACTCAAGGGAACACGGGGACCTCACCACTTCTTTCCTGCATCTTTTGTCTGCCTAAAGGTTGGTAGAGGTTGGAAAGGAAATAGAGAGGCGAGGTCTTTCACTCCTGGTGGCCTCTCCAGTTAATGACCTGTTCTTTTAGACATGCCAGATAACTTCTGCTGCCTTATGAGTAAGTGAACAGCCTAGGGGGAGAATCCCCAGAGTTTTCTAAGACACAGAGTAGAAAGTTTGCAGTGAAAGATTAAAACCTGAGAAAAGAGGGACTTCCCTGGTGGCGCAGTGGTTGCGCATCCGCCTGCCGATGCAGGGGAACCGGGTTCGCGCCCCGGTCTGGGAGGATCCCACATGCTGCGGAGCGGATGGGCCCGTGAGCCATGGCCGCTGAGCCTGCGCGTCCGGAGCCTGTGCTCCGCAACGGGAGAGGCCACAGCAGAGGGAGGCCCGCATACCACAAAAAAAAAAAAAAAAAAAAAAGCTGGGCAAATTGTTTGCAAGATGTCCCTTAAGGAGGCCCGCATACCACAAAAAAAAAAAAAAAAAAACCTGAGAAAAGAAATATAATCTTGTATTCTTGTGCTGCTGATTTTTTTTTTCCCCTGTAAGTGGGTGGAGCCATCAACTGGCCGTCAGGTGCAGCTTTTTTTTTTGCTCCTTTTCTTCGTCTATAGGGTTACAGATGCAGGTCACTTATAAATATAGCATTACCTGACCTTTAAAAATGTTGCTTTAATCAGACAAAGGAAACTCTTTCCTTGCAAGTCTTTGCAAGCAGCCAGCAGCTTTTGGTATTTGAAACCTGGCTGCCTGCTTGTGTTGCTCTAGAGTACCCAGCATAACATTTCCCTTGCCTTAAAACTGTCTCTGGAGACATGTGGCAGGCACTGGCGTCAGACTGGCCTTGGAGTGTGGCTTTCATTTAAGCTTAGGCATCAGGGTTCCAGGCAAAATTGCAAAGTAGGCAGAGTTTTTGGTGTCTAGCCACTGTCTTACTTAAGCTTCTTTTGATCTCTTGGCGTGTCCTTCTTTTGCCTTCTAAAAATTGGGAGAAATGAAGGAAAGGAGTAGGAGTTTGAGTCTTTACTAGGTGCGAGGCCCTGTGTGTGGCATTGTACATACTGGATCTATAAACCTCTCAGCGACCCTCTGATGTAAGGCTGGAATGTAGACAGGTAAGAAACTTGTCCAGGTAAGTGGCAGAACTAGGAGTTTCCCTCAGTTTGGTCTAGTCATGTTCATCATATCATACCATGCTGCATCCTCACCTACGTTCCCATCCACACCTGCCCTTTTCTGAAAGCTTCAGGTTTCAGAATTACCTCTTTCCCTTTTTTCATTTTCCCTGGTCAAAGCTGTCCTTGTTGAGATAGATATCAGCAAAATATTTAAAAGAAAACAGTCTCAGAATTGTGCCCCTTAGTACCCATCTCCTCTTCTTCCCTTTTGTATTAGAATCTTCCCATGTTTTAGTTGGGCACAGAGTAGCCCAGTGACAGACTACATTTCCCAGATTCCATTGTGTGTAGATTCATCTATGTGACCAAGTTTAAGTCAATAGGATTTGAGCATTTGTGCAATTTCTGGGTCATGTCCTTAAAGAGAAAGCCGATTTCATTGGACTATTTTTTGTCCCCCTCTAGCCTTCTGAGAAAGGCCTTAACTACAACAGCAGCCGTGGAACCAAAGTTGTAAACCACATGCTGAGGCCTGCAGAGCTGCCCCACCAACCTAGATCCCTAGCTGCCCCATCCTTTTCTTTATCAGTTCCTTCCAGGGCACCTCATAACTTCATCCTTGGCCCTCTGTACTTCTCACCCTCTGCACCTTTCTTGGGTGCTTTCTAAATCTTTGGCACCAACTATTATTTTTCACTCAGTGGCTCCCTAATCCTTATTTCCACACTGGAATTCTCTAATGAGCTCTATAACTATATTTTTTCCCTATTAGACACCTCCACCTGGTTGTTCCATAGCTACCTCAACCGCAGCACTTATACAAGTGAAATCATCATCGTTTCCCCTAAAAATCTTCCATCTGCTAGCTCAACTGGAGAGGTGATGATCTCCCAGCCCCCCTCTGGAAAGGTACTCATGGAATTTCTGCCCCTCCCACTACACCAATCACTGTACATATTGCATCTACAATACCCCTGTAATCTGCTCCATCCTGTGGATTTCTACTTGTTTACGTCCCTGTCACATCTACATGGGTCACCATTGCAGCATCCCAAAGGTCCTCTTCCTGCCAGACTGACCCTCTTTCCTAGTAGTCAAGCACACCACTGCCAAAGTGACTGGTCTCAAACTAAAGCTGGATCGAGTGAGGTCCACATTATTTCGTTCACCGTAGTCTGCCAGCCTTTTGTCATCAGCTCCCCAGCAACCTACTTTATCCTTGTTTCCAGGGCTTCAGTTCTGCTAGGATCTCTACATTCATGTTGTTTCCTCTTCTCAGGTGTTTCCACATTCTGTTCCCCTTCCCCCTTTATCTGACTCACTCCTACCTCTACACCATCATATATAAATGAGCCAACATTTTATGAATTTGCTGGCTTAACATCTTCCATCCTCTAGACATGATGAATGACCAAATGAATATTCTTCGAGGCTTTGTCTTGAAATTTGGCAGAATTATCTTACGTGAGTGTGTTAATTTACTTGTTTATGCAGGCATCAAATATTTATTGAGGGCCTACTATGTGTCAGGCACTATGATAGAGTCTGAGGAAATGAAAAATAGAAAGGCATAGTCCTTCCTTTAGGCCTGTCAGAGTCTCATGGGGATAGAGTCATAGAAACCAATACTTAAAATAGAAGAGTGTACAAAACAGAGTGCTTCCCATGGATTGTAGCATTTGCATGGAGATCTGAAGGATGGGGCAGGGTTTGAAGGGACTAGTGTGTTGCAGGGCAAGGGAATAGGCACTGGGGTGTGAAAGGGTGGTGCATGCTGAGGGATTTACAGTTAGGTCCCTGTTGTCAGAGAGCAAAGGGAGAAGAGTTGGGTGGAAATACACACACACACACACACACACACACACACACACACACAGAGTCTATCCTCCACACAGTGGTAGGAATGATGTTTTAAAAATATAAATCATGTTATAGCACTTCTTCCTGGGCTCAGAAACCCTCCACAGCTTCCCATCTCCCTTAGATTCAAGTTCAGAGTTCCTTACACTTTGTCCCTAAGGCCCTCCCTGGCTTGTCAGCTTTGATCCCAGTACCTCTCTGACTCCATCTACTAGGATTCTCCCACTTGCCCACTGAGCTCCAGCCAGACTATCTTCCTGTAAGTTTCTGGAACATTCCAAGCATCCTCCTGCCTCAGGGCCTTTGCACTTGTTATTCTCTATGCCCGGAAAGCTCTTCTTCAGATATCTACATGGCTCACGTCCTCCGTTCACTCAGGTCTCTGCTGAGAATACCAAAGAAGCTTTCCCTGACTATTATACAAAACAGAATTCCCCCCTCTTCTGATGATTCTTCATCTCCTTTCTTCACTAGAATGTAAGTTCCATGAGGGCAAGGGCTCTTTCTATCATAACAACGGAGGAAAATCATGCCTGCTGCATATTAGGAATCAATAATTGTTGAATTCATTAGTTCTTCAAATAATAATGATACCTTGAACATATAGAGCACTTTTAACTTTTTCCAAGCAGTTACATGTTTATTGCCTTTATTTTATCATTACAATACTCTTGTGAGGTAGGTCTTATTGTTTGCCTTCCAGAGGTAAACCAACCAAATTTCAAAGGGGTTAAACATTCCGATAAAAGTCAAGTAGAAAATTAAGAGCAAAAGCAAACTGAGAACCTATCTATCCAGACCCTCAGTTTTCTGTTTCTAAACTTTTCTGTCTGGCAAATACCATCACCACTAACAATATAAAGGAAAGTGTTTTGTTCTTAGTATTGTGTACTGGAAATGTGTTCCTAAGGGTATAACTCTCAGAGCACAAAAACAAAGAAATTCAGTCATGGTTGTCATTTGTTGGAAACAGGCAAAGCTCCAGTACCTATTTTTGAGAACATAAATGAGAGCTCTATTTCTAAAACAGGCTTAGTTTTTATTTTTATTACAGTAGGAGGTCTGGATTCTAAAGGATAAAAAGAGTCATAATTATATTGTTATGAAGTTGAGAATAAATCCTTGTGAATAATATTTTTTATTAAGTCCAATCTGTATCAGATAGCGAAGGTGTCATATAGAAATCTTGAATACTGTTTTACCTTGTCTTTGCTTTTTTAAAAAGGTAATTTAATTTATTTTTAATTTACTTTTTAATTTTTATATTGGAGTATAGTTGATTAACAATGTTATATTAGTTTCAGATGTACAGCAAAGTGATTTAGTTACACGTATGCATGTATCTATTCTTTTTCAAATTCTTTTCCCATTTAGGTTATTACAAAATATTGAGCAGAGTTCCCTGTGCTATACAGTATGTTCTTGTTGTTTATCTATTTTAAGTGTAGCAATGTGTACATGTCAATCCCAACTTCCCAATCTATCCCTCCTCCACAACCTTCCCCCCTGGTAACCATAAGTTCATTCTCTAGGTCTGTGAGTCTGTGTTTCTGTTTTGTAAATAAGTTCATTTGTATCATTTTTTTGTTATGAAGTTGAGAATAAATCTTTGTGAATAATATTTTTATTAAGTCCAATTCATATCTGATAGCAGTGTCATATAGAAATCTTGAATACTGTTTTACCTTGTCTTTGCTTTTTGTGCAGAGGAATTATATATAGAAAGTAAATGAGATTTATTAATCCTTTTTATTTTGGACCAAATGTGTTACCAAAAGCCAGCAAATATAAAAGAGTTTTTTAAAAATGCTTTCTCGGGGCTTCCCTGGTGGCGCAGTGGTTGCGCGTCCGCCTGCCGATGCAGGGGAACCGGGTTCGCGCCCCGGTCTGGGAGGATCCCACGTGCCGCGGAGCGGCTGGGCCCGTGAGCCATGGCCGCTGGGCTTGCGCGTCCGGAGCCTGTGCTCCGTAACGGGAGAGGCCACAACAGAGGGAGGCCCGCATACCACACACACACACACACAAAAAAAAGAAAAAAGAAAAAAATAATGCTTTCTCCGAAGCATCCTTGAGATAATTTTCAGCAACATTGAAAAGTATCCCAAGATAAAGTATACTTTTGTTAGGATAATTCGTAATTAACATAGTTTCATCTAGTTTAATTTTTTTTCCATTCATAAAAGCTTGTTAATATTTTATAATCTGTTAATGAAACTATTTCGTGGCTAGGATTGTTTGGGAAAAAATGATATTCACCATTAAAAATAGAAATCCTTACATGGTTTTGTCTTTTTTATTTGTCCTTTAATGAGAGACATGCCTGCAAAAAAATGTTATAATGGAAGAACATAGCAGAACACAGTCCATCGACCAATCAACACTTTAAAATGTCTTACAGAATTTAATTAAGCAAATAACTTTAAATTCTGTGACCTTGAGTATCCATAGTTCTTAATAGGAAAGCTAACACTAAGAGCATATTTCTAAGGTATCACAGCAATTCATGGATGGAAAGAGAGAATAATTCCTGCTCAGTCCTGGGCTCTGCCATCCTTAGTCTAGAGACCATAGGATGAAGTCTTTAGAGAGAAAATAAAAGGCCATGTTAAAGATTTTTGTATTATATTGAAGAAAAATGGCCTTCTATTCTAAGATCGCAAAGCCCTGAAGACTATTTTCAGGGAAATGGCTTGCTGTATCTATTGTCTCATTTGGCTAGTCTTCCCCTGAGAATGTGCCTGTGTAACCACAAGCTGTTATTACATCCACATATAAAAACCATTTGTAATAGCAACTCTTCTCTGCTTCAGAGCTAGCTGAGCCTTTCCACTGAAGTCCTATATGGATTGCTGGGATCCCTACCAAATAGGTGCTGTGTAAAGGCCAAAAATATCCCATGAGGATAAACTCAGTGTGAGTAATGTCATCGTCATCTTGTCCTTTTATTCTGTGTACCTTGAATTTCTTTCTTTAGCAAATCCCATTTTTCTTTTCTGGGTACCACATCAATCATCATGTCACCCATGTGACAGTCATGGGTCTTGTAATACAGCGTTCCCCAATTTTTATATCTGTTCTGTGTGTGTTCGTGTGTGTATATAGAAAGAAGGGGCAAGGGCGGTAGCGCTCCGGCTTCCTCCATGATATTCTGGCAAAAGCCCTAAGAGAGACCTGTCCTGGGTTTCATTGTGCCACCAGACAAAGTATGGAGTATTCCCTTGCCAAGGTCAGCCTTTGTAGCCCCGCTTTTCAACAGGTTCATGCAAGCCTTGCAGCTGTAGGAGAGAGCAAGCAGAAGAGCTAGAATAAGTATTATATAATTTACTCAGTTTCTCTCTTTACTTATACATTTGTATGTTTCATACTGCAGTCTTTTCTTTTTGTTTGGCTGCGCTGCATGGCTTGAGGCATATTAGTTCCCTGACCAGGGATTGAATCCAAACCACGGCAGTGAAAGCGCCAAGTCCTCACCACTGGACCACCCGGGAACTCCCCACACCGCAGTCTTGAGGTGTCTTTGCTACTCCCTTTGCTCATGCCTTTATCTGCCTCCCCAAGTTTTGTAAGCCCCTCTGCACACCTCTGCTAGCTGCACTTCTCCTAGTGAGCTCAGAGATGCTGGGAATGTACAAGTACCTTTCTTAGGACTGAAAGCAGCCTCCAGTGGTCCATAGCCACTCAGTCACATGGTATTTTACAGCTCCTACGCTGTTGGAGTTCCTTGGATCAGAATTATAATAGTCAGACAGCATTTATTGATCGCTGTGGTTTGTCTAGTACTCTACTCATTGTGGAAGATACAAAGATAAATTGTTTCAGAGTCCAGTGGTGGGTAAAGAGAGGGCAACTATTACAACATATGTGGAGAGTAGAGGAAACACAGGAGCACCTACGAGGTGCACCAGACTAGGAAAGTTCCTGGGACACTGGAGTTGGCGGCACTGGATAGGGGATGTTGGAGATGGTTTCTCCAGGGTAGATGACACCTGAGCCAAGTCGTAAAGAATAGGGAGGGTGTTGCCATTCGAACGTGGGATGAAGGAGTACAGGGTGGTGTGTGTTTCAGGTGGCGTGAATACACCCGTAAAGGCTCGGTCTCTTAAGGATCAACCAACTTCTAGACTTTTCCTTCTTTGTACTTGATCACTAGGGCTTTCCCAAAGAAGAAATATATTGCAGCCACATTGAAGAAATACTTAACAAAAAAGATGGGCATAAAATGGGGTTTTATGTAAGGCAAAATCTTACATGAATGCTCCATTGCCTCAGGTGAAAGAAATGTTGACATCAAATGTAAAAATCATCATGTTGTAAAAAAGAGAGCTTGTTATTTGGGATTAAGTTTATTGTGATAACACAAAGCTTATTGTAATGATAACAAGGGAATTTATTATCGTTTAACCGGAGTCGTTTATTACTGAAGAATTTAGTAATAAATTGCACACAGATATCTAATGAATTAAAAAGAGATCACCATGAAGCAAGTAATAGAAAGTATTAACGCTTTCGGTCATATAAAATGAAAACGGTGGATTCCTAGGTTTTGCAGGAGGCCTGTAAGTGATGCAGTGGGGAAAAGAGAAGCTGGAGAAGCAGGTGGAGGAAAGAGATTTAGCTATTCACCAAGGTTACGATGAAATTAGGAAATAAGGAAATACCAAAATCAGGAGTCCTTGGGTCCAGTCAGAGAATTTTTAATGCTACACTTGGTATCCGTTCCTCTGCCTTTTCTGACCTTTCTTTATGGAGAAAGAAAGAAGCAGAATGATGAGGAGGAACAAGACCCCACTCACCCAAAATATTCGAATGTAGATTCAACCTCTCCTACTTTACTGCACTTGCAGAACATTTCTTCCTACCGTGATCAGGTGAGAAAGACAAGGCAATCAAACAGAAAACTACCGCATAAAGAGTTTAAGGGACAAAATGACTATTAAGTGGCAGAGTTAAGATTCAAAACCAGGTCTTTGGACTCCTAATATAGTGTTCTTTGCTACCACACTACACTGCATCTCTTTTTCAGGATTTATTTTTAAATGCTAAAAACTCAGTGATTGTTCCTCCTTTGTGAATCATAGAACTTGGTAAGGCTCAGCCTGGCGTGGTTAGAATAGAGTGCTCAAGTGGGCGTTAGTCATATTTTGGCTTCATAGCTAACCTATTGTTGGGTACTGAAACTGTGACGTTCTTTAATCTCTCTCTGCATCCCATTTTCTCTTTATCCTTGATCTGTGTTATGTCTTGAAGCTCAGAGTGAATGGAGTCATCTAGCTACACTGTTCTCACTGCAAGAATACGCTTGGTGCCAGCTTCCTAGGCCAGCCATATGGTTTGCCCCCAAATACGTGTTGCCGTTTTTGTGGCTCTCAGGAATTCTGTTTAGGCCATTTTCTGTGTAATTCTATGTCCAACTTCGTTTAGGAACTTAAGAGCTCCTGAAGAATTCCCTGGTAGATTGTAGAAATGTTAAATATAGGTTATAAAAACAGTGCAAGCTTATTGAGCACCTGCTAAGTACTGGACACTTACAATAACCCCTGAGGTAAAGCGATGGATAAGCACAGACACAGGAACCTTGCCCAGCTAGTGTGGAGTAGAGTTAGGCTTTGCACTCAGGTCCTTTGGCTCCACTCTGAACCACTGAGCTATACTGTTTTCATGGAAAATGGTCTCTAAAAGGTCTCTGTTGGTAGGGCACAGTTAATTCTGTCAGTTGAAATACTCGCTTGATCCTAAACCAGCGTTGGTTGTTCATTGAAATCCAAGTGACTGCTTTCACAGCAGGTGTAGATCTTGCTCAAATAATGAGAACAAAGTAAGAGCTCCCTGCAGAAAATGTTCTTTGGAGGCCCACAGATTGTTCGCTTTGTTCACAGGCAGACCTGGAATTCATTGTGACATGTCTTATTTGAGTTATATTAAGTGTAAGGAGTCCTGACAGCTATTGAAGTTCGGATGTTCATCATTAATTTCAGCTCTTTAATTAAGCTTCTGTGACATGTGCAAGCTTTCTTTGAAATCTGGGAATGAAAATGGATCATTAAAAATGAAGTAAAAATGAGGTTTCATTTCTACAGCTATAAATTGTCTTACACATTAAGACCCAGAAGCATATAACTTGTTGTTAAAGGTATAACATCTATCTACTCTGTGTGTACTTAGCACTACTTTTGACTAAATTAAAGTAATAGAGTTTGTCTTCTTTTGAAATCCACCCAAGATTCCCAATAGACTTCCCTTTTTCTTCCCATTCATTCATTCAAAAAATGTTGGTATCTTTTATGCCATCCACTGGGTTAAGTATACTAAAACCTCTTAATTACTAGTATGTTGGTGAGTTGACAGATTATTACAAGCAGTAAAATCTTAATTAAGCCCAGTTGTTTGAAATCTCTTGCCTCTGATCGTACTTGGTATGGCAGCAGTTTTGAGAGAGAGATAAACCAGGTAGTGGTGCATATTTCAGAAGGTAAAACATTGAGATGGCTAAAGATGATGATGACATCACGTGTGGTGCTTTCAGATCCAAAAAGGAAGCAATAGAAGCATTTTTGCCATTTTTAATAGAAGATCTAAAATGTGATAAATTAGCCTTCAGCCTCAAGGGAAATATTAATTTAGGCTCCTGGTGCTTGATACTTAGAAAGGAGCTGAATCATCATCAGAAGAAAATGATCTGAAGATCAAATCATCAGAGCTAATGTTTCCACTGTGCTCCATAGATGTGACCCAGAGGCCACCTCTATACTGGGGGGTGGTAGGGGGTGGGGGAAGGGGGTTAATGGGTGAAAACCTGCTTTCCACTCTCAATCGCTCTTTTATGTTTGAAAAAAGGGTACTGTGGCTAAAGGAAACTTTAAAAAAATGTCACTATAGACCAATGCACACATTCTACCAATGAGCAAACTGAGGCTCAGACAAATTCCAGGAAAAGCAAATCGCTGTATAAGAAAGTGAATATAATCATGGTTTTCTACACTGCCTGGCCCAGCAATGAGCCATTTTACATAGCCGTTTTGTCAGCAGGTGTAAATTCTGACTATTGAGTTACCTACAAATTGTGATATAGCTATGCTGGGAGAACTGAAGATAATGAAGGATGGGGGTTTGTAAGAGAGTTAAGTCTTCATACACCCCAATAAGAAGTTAGTAGACAATATCTAAAGCTGATTAATTAGGAAATAAATAGTCTGGTCAACATAGTATTAAAAAATGCAGAGGCTCAATGGAACAGAATACAGAGCCCAGAAATAAACCCACACACCTATGGTCAATTAATCTTTGACAAAGGAGGCAAGAATATACAATGGAGAAAAGACCGTCTCTTTAGCAAGTGATATTGGAAAGGTTAGACAGCCGCACGTAGATGAATGAAGTTAGAACACACTCTCAACCACACGCAAAAATAAACTCACAGTGGCTTAAAGACTTAAATATATGACATGACAGCGTAAAACTCCTAGAAGAGAACATAAATCCTAGCAACGTTTTCTTAGGTCAGTCTCCCAAGGCAATAGAAATAAAGCAAAAATAAACAAATGGGACCTGATCAAACTTATAAGCTTTTGTACAGCAAAGGAAACCTTAAACAGAATGAAAAGACAATCTTCAGGCTGGGAGAAAATATTTACAAACAATGCGACCAACAAAGGTTTAATTTCCAAAATATACAAACAGCTCATACAACTCAATAACAAAAAAACAAACAACCCAGTCAAAAAATGGGCAGAAGACCTAAACAGACATTTTTCCAAGGAAGACATTCAGATGGCCAAAAGGCACATGAAAAGATGCTCAACATTGCTAATTATTAGAGAAATGCAAATCAAAACTGCAATGAGGTATCACCTCACACCAGTCAGAATGGCCATCAAATGATGGAGAGGGTGTGGAGAAAAGGGAACCCTCCTACACTGTTGTAAATTGGTGCAGCCGCTATGGAGAACAGTATGAAGATTCCTCAAAAAACTAAAAGTAGAGTTGCCATATGATTCATCAGTCCCACTCCTGGGCATATATCCAGACAAAACTAATTCGAAAGATACATGCACACCTATGTTCATAGCAGCACTGTTTACAATAGCCAAGACATGGAAGCAACCTATATGTCCATCAACAGATGAATCGATAAAGACGATGTGGGTGTGGGTGTGTATGAATGGATAAGGAAGATGTGGGGTATACACACACACACACACACACACACACACACACACACACACACACAGGAATATTACTCAGCCATAAAAAGAAGAATGAAATAATGCCATTTGTAGCTACATGGATGGACCTAGAGATTATGATACTAAGTGAAGTAAGTCAGAAAGAGAAAGACAAATACCATATGATTTCACTTATATATGGAATCTAAAGTATGACGTAAATGAACTTATCTATAAAACAGAAGCAGACTCACAGACATAGAGAACAGACTTGCGGTTGCCAAGGGGGGTGGGCAGGGGAGGGTTGGATTGGGAGTTTGGGATTAGCAGGTGCAAACTATTATATATAGGGTGGATAGACAACAAGGTCCTACTGTATAGCACAGGGAACTATATTTCAATATACAGTAATAAACCATAATGGAAAATAAAGTAAAATTTATTATAAAATTTAAAAAAATTTTAAATGCAGAGGTAGGAAGAAAATGTAAAATAGTACATAAGAAAATGCTAAAAAATTTGAATTCTGATTTCTGTCCAGAGCAGGTCTAAGCGTACAGAAGGGAGGCAAGAACTGCTGTTTTCTGTGAATATGTTACGTTTTTAACAAATAAAATTAAAACTTTTTTAAAAAGGTATATTATGCATTTGCATTCTGTGTATGCTTCCTACCCTTGGTAAATAATAGGTTGTTTGTCAAGGAGACCATTCCCTGGAAGAGAAAAATTAGCAGGAAGCTAGAAGTGAAATTTCTCCATCATATGATCTAAGGGCTGAGGCTTGAGGGGTCAGGATGTTTCCCAACTAAATCAGTTATGCCTTTGGCTATTCATTTGGCACTCTCCCTAAATTATTTTAGGGACACAAGCTGCCTCCAGAAAGAAAGTAAAAGCATGACTGCACAAAGATTTCAAACAGACTGTACTTAGGAGACGATTTCTCTGATAGTTCCTGTTTGTCCTGTGTTATACCAATTCTAAATAAGAATTGATTCCTAACTACTCTTTTTAATGTTTCTTTTTTCAAACAGGGAAATGCACATAAAATCATGGAGAAATGTACATTACCACTGACAGGAAAACAATGTGTCAACCGCATCATTACTGAAAAGGTAAAGTGCCTTTCTCTTTTATTTCCTCTAAATGTCTACCACCTTTCTTTTTTTTTTTATAAGCATTTTAGAATTTTTTTGTTACCTTCTAAAAGTGTGTTACATTGATAGTCATAGGATTAATTTAATCCGTGGGTAGACCGAATAGGAAGATTCATCAATTTAATGTTTCTAGATGTAGAATTCTTAATGTGAAATTCTCTGGAAATATGCATATACATACAGAATTGAACTACTGTCCTTGGTAACTTTGACAGTGTGATATAATAAAAGTTGTATTGATCCTTATACTTGGGCTATTAAAATGGATGATATATACAAAGTTAAGACTGCCTTTCTTCTTTGCTTTCCCAAATCACAAGTACAAATTGTTGGATCTCATTTTAGGAAACTCAGTAAAAATTAGGTTTTAATCATTTAGGTGCAAATTGCAATACAGGCCCCACAGTGAACCAAGAAATCTATTCTTTGGTTCTTGCATGCTTTCAGCCCTCTTTTATAAAGCAGACTTTAGAACACACCAGCCATTTCAGTGCACCTCTAGATTTTATCTTCCTAAATAGAAAATATTGGTTAGTGGTACAACTGAAACTGCTCAGATCAGAGAGAAACATCACTGGTGGTTGCTACAGTCACCTTTCTGACCCAGATTTGAACCTAAGATGTTAGAATGACCTAGTTCTCATAAGTGAGCTAGAAGGGTGTCATTTTCTTGATTCAGTGTCTTGATGAACCACAAAACAGAATTCTCTAGATCAGCGTTTGTTTCTTTGTTTGCTCTTAATGATGCTGTTCCTTTTGGCATTAATCTGGTTTAGAACCCTCATTCGGGTATGGTATGAAGCACCCTAAAGCAGCCTTTTGAAGTAGGTTAGAAGGCTCATAATACTTTTCAGAAGCCACATTTTAAGGAGAGTTCTGTCCTAAATGGTGCCTTCCTCTAGGGTTGTTTATGTGGCATCCATAAAGATGACGTGTAGAGAAGAAAAAATGGATAAAAGTGCAGAATATTTTATCTCACCATTTATTCCTTGAGTCTTATCATTTCGTAAACCCCCCCAAAACCATGGACAGGACTTGTTGAAAAGAATCCATTACTTTGAAATCAAAGACAAGACAGTCCTTGATCCTGTTTTCTTTAATAAAGTAAGGTGGTACAGCTTATAAGGATAATTCCAGCAACATTTTACCCCTGATCTTCCTCTTCCCCCAGGTAAGCCCTCTCCCTACATCCCCACTCCACGTATGCCCTGACCTTTTTCTTACCAGTTTAGTGCTTCTACGTGCAACAACTCCCACTCAACTCTACCTGTCCGAATCCTATCCATCCTTTAAATCTAATGCAATTTCCATCTTCATCATGAAGAGGCTTCAGATAGCTTAGCACTCACAACTTCATCTTCAGAGTGGTCCACCTTTCATTTTGGCCCTTACCATCTAATACCTACATTTTCTCATGACATTACTCATACATTACTTAACTTTACTGCCATTTAAAAAAATCTTCTACCTTTTCCATCCACATTGTTGTTTCATACATTTATCCATTTAAAAAGCATTTTTGAGCTCCTTCTCTGAAGCTGACTATCGCCAACAGTGGATACAGAAAGGAGGACAGTCTTTGCCCCCAAGGAGCACATTCAAGGGGAGTAGACATCAACAGTACAAGCCTGTATTAGAGTAATACATGTGATAAAGTCCATGAGAGAGAGACATGCCAAATGCTGAGTTGAGAACATAGAGGAAGGCTGCTTAACAGCCTGGGGAGAGTGGTGTCAAATATTAACTTTTTCCCAGTCTGGATCTTTTCTCCTCCAGTCTCAGCTTCTCTCATTTTGCCTTAACATTCTCCCTACTTCAGCCATGCTGAATGTTGTGCACTGTGTTGCATCCCCTGCCCCCGCCCCCGCCATGCTCCTCTGGGACTTGACACATCCTGTGTCTCTCCCTGGCATGCTTTCCCCACCCCAACCGTCTGGCTAATTCCTGTTCATCTTTTATGTCTCAGCTATATAATTTCTTCTCTGGCAAGTTTTCCCTATCCCTCCCCAAGTCTTCTGGACGCTTCTGTGGGTCTTAGTACTTACCCTAACTCAGCACTGATCACTGTATTAAAATAACCTTTGAGCTCTCTGCCTGTCTCACTCTTCACTGTTTGTCCAACACTTAGGATAATGCTTGACCCATACACAGTGAAAGCCTGTTGAATACATACTGTACTTTCCTCAGTGAGAAAATTAATAGATTGAGTGAGGAGTCTTGAAAGATAAGTAGTTTTATAAGTGAGAATAAGACCAAAGAGGCCCTTCTAGGCAAAGGGAAGAAAAATTGGCAGGGTCCTGGAGGAATTAAGAAAACAGAGCTTACTCAAGGACCTGTGAGTGGGTTAATGTGGAGTGAGGGGTGAGGGCATGGCCAGAGATTCTGAAGGCTGAAGGTGAAAAGCCAGTAAGGGACCAAATTATAAAGGAATGTGAATGTCATGTTAAGAAATTTGGGTTTTATCTGGAAGGCACTTGGGAGCCCTTCAATGATTTTTAATAGTTGGGGACACCATTGATTAAATTTGCATTTTACAAAGAGCCCTGTGGCTTTTATGTAGAGTAGGGGGAGAAGAGATGAGACTCCTTCAGTTATCTTGGCCAGAAATATCAAGGTCCTTAACCACAAGACAGAAAGAGAGATTTCAAAGAGATTTAGGAGATGGACTTGACCTAACTCGATGATGAATGGGACGTGGTTGCTAAGGCAGAGGTGATTCCTGAATTTTCTGGCTAGAGGCGTGGTCGACCTGTTGTATCCTTAATGAAGGCTGGGTCTGTAGGAAGAGAAAGAGAGGAGCAAGGGGAGGCAGGAAAAGAACAGGTGCCATTTGAACATACTCAATTTGATATTCTGGAGTAAGTTAACATCCGGAACATCCATGGGCACCTGGAGCTCAGAGGAGAAGTCACCACTGGAACGGATGTGTGAACTCATTAGCAGACGGGGATAATTTGGAGGCTTAATGGCAGATGGTGTTGTGTAGCAAAAAGGAGTAAAGTGAAAGGCAGCTACATATGGAACTTCAAGTGCCCCAGGGAAAGAAGTGGTGTGTTTACCCCTGTGCTGTATACAGTAGGTGTTTAATAAATTTTGCAGTGCCATTAAGGGCAATGACTCTGAACACTCTGCCAGAGTGATATGGGACTAGAATTCCATTTTCAGCTCTTAAGGAAAATTCCATTAGTTGCCTGCCATTTGAAAGAGGCTTTGGAGATGTTTTGACCCTGATTTCTTGGTTTCATGTTGCTAGAATGATGTGATGAAAGAGGCCTTCCACACCAGCACTTGGGCTGTGACTAACTAACTGCTTTATCCGTAATGCAGACTGTTATGGTGGTGAAAAAAATAATAAAAGTATCATCTGTGAAACCGAGTAGTCGAAATATTATTCTTGGCAGTTGAACAATTGATTGTAGCTTTTAGGTTTCAGTGTCCATTTTTATCAAGTTTTTGTTTACACTTTATATCACTAAATGGAAATCTTCCTAAATATTTCAAGAGTAAATTTCCCATTTTTAAAAATCACAGATGCTTCGTTTCCCTTGAGAGGAAATTAGGGACCTTGACCTTGAGAGCTAATTAGGGATTGACAAAGGTGTTAATTAAAGGTTTTTAAAAGCAGTAAGTCATTTGCCGTAGATTTTATCTTCTCAATCACTGAAGTCTTATATTCATGATACCAAAGTTGTCTTCTCCCCAAATCCTTTTCCTGCCTGTTCTTAATAACACACCCCAAAGGCTCTTTTTCTCTTATTTGTTCCATTTTGATAAATTTGTAGTTGTTCATAATACAGGGGAAAGAAAATCAGTATGAATGATGCTCCAGACACACTTTATGCAAAGGAAAAGTTTCCAATTTAAAAAAATTTGTAATTGTCATTTGGGAATTGAATAACCTACTGAAGCATACGGACGTTCCTAGATGATCATTTTTTTCCCCCTCAAAATACATTTCTGCTAAAAAACTTTTCTTTAGGAACATAAAAATGTGCAAACAAAAAAGAAGTTTGCTGAAATATTTCCTCCTAAATTTAAATAATCTTTTCGAGTAAAATCAACCAGGTTATCTATGAATTCATCAAACAAACAGAGAAGGCAAGTATCACTGGTCCCCTTGATGTTTTCCTCCTGAGGAGAAATATCAATTAACTGGTTACAAATAAGCATTTGGGGGCTTTGATTTGGGTTCACGCACAAGTGACAGTAAGTTAAGCTGTTAAGGAAAAGAATACGCCTCTATGGTGCCCTTGCTGTATGTCCCAGGCATGAGGCCGGCTGCTCAGAGTAGGTTTGTTATTGTATTTGTCCTGTATAAAAATCTTGGGAAGTAGGTTTGTTTGATATCCATCTACACATGTGAAGACAGGTTCACCAAAGATTGCATAGCTAGTGTTGGCAGAGCTGGAATTCCAGTCCAGCTTGAAAGCCAGGGTTCTTTCCTCTGCATGTTGCTGTGTCTTCTTTTTTATTTTTATTTAAAATTTTTTTTAAATTTTATATTGGAGTACACGCTACTGTGTCTTCTTAATAGCCTCCTAACCAGGAGTGTGTTTAAAAATGACAATTTAGGGTTTGACTTCCAAGCTAGCTGAAAATAAAGATTCTAAGCCTGAAAATAATAGTTGAATTTAAGGTAAACCCAGAGGAGAGGAGTGATCTGGAAAGAATAATATTTAAGTCTGAGGAAGACTAACCATGACAACTGAAAGAGGGGACAGTGCTTGTTGCATGGGAGGACAACTTACTGTAGAGCCTGTGAGTGAAAGTCATAGGGAAGCAGTTTTGGCTCTTGCAGTTAGAGCTTCCCATCAACAGGCAATCTGCCTTGAGACAGTGAGCCTCCTACCACTGGAAGTTTCTAAACAGAGCCCCAGCGACCATCTCAGAAGAATGTTTTAAAGAATTCTTGGGTGGGAGGTTACATTACATGATTTTGTTGGTCCTTTCCACTCAAGTTGTCATATTACCGAGTGTGACCACGTGCGTTCTATATCAGACATGACAGGTTGCTTGGGTCAAGCTATACCAGTTGGCACTACCATCACCTAGTGTTACCAACTAGAATGTTGTAATACCATATTTAGGGTGAGGTGAGCCTTCTCATGCTGTCCTAAACATAAGCATCTTCATTTGATTTCCATACCAGAGGGAGATTCTCATGCTCTACTTTTGGATCTGTTTGTTTTCATAGGACTTAAAAGGAAAGCTTTAATATTTACCTGGGGATGGGGGTCGTGTTTCAGGGCGAGCTATCCTTTTATAATTACTCCTAGCTACTTCAGAGCACCTTCTTTTGTTTCCTGTAGTTTACCCAGAAGCATTGATCAGCTTTCCCCTCATCATCCCCGTGCTTTCACCTTCCAAATATCTCCTCCCTCCCTGCTTTTCTTCATTCTTTTCTTTCTTCAAATCATTATTAATCATCAAATTGAAATTTTGACCCAAAGTGTTAGATCTAACAAAAATAAAGTTTAAAAAAACCTGGTTTTAATAGTAGCAAATGCCATCAATAGTCAACACTCATTTATTTTCTGGCATCAGCAGAGCTCCCCAGCTAACTGCCAGTTAGGGAGTTGGCATTTATTCTCACCAAAATATAGCAGTTACGGTTGACTTTTTTTTTTTTTTTTTTCTTTTTACGGTACGCGGGCCTCTCACTGTTGTGGCCTCTCCCGTTGCGGAGCACAGGCTCCGGACGCGCAGGCTCAGCGGCCATGGCT
>NC_041221.1:51089825-51109133 GCF_002837175.3 Physeter macrocephalus | reverse complement strand
ACACGAACCCGTGTCCCCTGCATCGGCAGGCGGACTCTCAACCACTGCGCCACCAGGGAAGCCCCGGTTGACATTTTTTCATTGCTGATTTTCAGTCTTTTATCCTGAGTCTTTTCTCTCCTTAAAGAACTTGAGAGGTTATTTCTGTTTTGTGCTATAAAATAATTACCGTAATAGAAATTGTCGTTGTCATTTTCTTGACTTCTACAGGCTGTATTTGACGTGGACAACAAGAAAGGCCTGACTCTGATTGAACTCTGGGAAGGCCTGACAATGGATGACATAAAAAAGAGCACTGGGTGCGATTTCACAGTAAGTGTTTCTGTGAACAAATCCAGCCACTTGTCCTATATCCTGAGCTTGAGTAATGGATGTTTATGCGACATGAACCATTAATTTGTGATCATTTTTGGAGCTGACCTTAGCAGAGAACAGGAGTGGAAGGAAGGGTGCCTCCGCTGAGAGCGGGTGGCAGCAGGAACAGGCTCTGGCTCATGGGCCAGGGTTTGGCTCAGGAGTCAGAAGCGGGAGGAACCACCAGGAGCTGCTGGAAACAGCAGGCTGGGCTTGGACTCTAAGCTACTTTCTGTAAAGTCCCTTGCAATCCTCTGTTCTTGGGTTACGCATCAGCCGTGGCCAAACTTAATTAACTAAAAAATGCCAGCCACACTCAGAGAAATGGTACTTCCTTATTTTTAAACCCATCTATGGCTTATGACTTTCTCTTTGATTAACTTCTTTGCCTGATTATTCCATCCCTTGGAGATATTAGAATGTCGAGCTTTTGACACCACCAGATTTGTAGTCACAAAACAGGTGTTCTTTGTATTTGAAGAAAAACTTAGTGCATTAAAACTCTGACTTAGAAAGCAGATAAGAACATCAGGGGAGTATCCACTTAAGAAATCTCCAAATCCCCTTTTAAAACTAAGAGAATAATACTGTAATATAAATAATCGCCCTTTAATATAAGTGCTTGTTTATGAATCACCAATCACCTACCTAACGGGGGTCGAGAGGACAGCTCAGTCCATTTGAAGTTAATCAAATGTAACGTCAAAATGTGTCTGAGAAAATGAAGAAATAGACTTTGCTTCTCACATAACTTTTTAAGAACAGCTCTATGTGTTAAAATGAAATATATTTATAATGAGAAGAAATATTGCAGCTGCCTATCCTGGAGAAGGTAATTTAATAAAACTTACTTGTTAAATCATGCATGTATTTCATACATTTCTTCCTTAGGTACTACATGCTTGGCTGGTACCTGTCAGTGCGTAACAAATGTCTGTAAAAACAATTTTGCTGCATAATTCATTATCCACATGTAACTGTTTCTGGTATTATATGAAGGTCTTTGTCTATTAACCTTTTTTTGAATTTCCCTTTGGAAAAAAAGAAGCTTCCCAACAATACCTTACATGAAAAGCTCATCTTTAATTAACTTTTCAATGACCCCAGGGGGTAAAAAATGGGATTTGTTTATAGTTTAACTGTTTAGAATTCCTTACTCCAGTGATAAAAGCAAACAGTTCTTCTTACTTAATTAGCTATTCTTTATATTTTTTCCCTATGTGGATGAGTTAGTTTCTTCTTCAGCAGATAGCATTTTTGAGATCTATAGAATGTTCAAGTCTCTGCTGCAAAAGGGAATTGCAAAAAAGATCCTCATTGTTATCAGGTTTTTTTTTTTTTTAGTCACGTAGGTAAATCAGGAATGAAAAAGATGTATTTTTACTGTTTTTGCTTTTTCTTAAAGTGCTAGTTTCCATGTCTTGATACAATGAAAATTATCCTATGGCCCCTCTTCTATCACAGTACCACCCCTCCTTCTCTTTTGACATTGACATGTAATCTTGTTTCCTCCAAATTAGGCTGTTGAAATGAAATGTTAATTTTTATGTCCGTGTTGCCCTGAAAAGGTGTAGTATCAGCTAAACCATCTTGACAGAAGAACTGGATTTTGAGGATCTGATGATCAATGGCATCTCTTTAGACCCTGACAGATGAGGTCACGTGTATCAAAATCTTTGTAAGGCTAGGATCCAGAGTCTTCTAATTAATAAGATGTTTTGCATAATAGCTGGGTTATCAGTAAGATACATTTAATAATAAAAGTACATTGGGTTAACTTCTCTTTATTTGATAATTCAGAGGTATTCCATGTCATAATTCAGAAGATATCTCATATGATTATTACTGCATAGGTAGCATTTTACTCTATATCTGACTACATTATAACTTACTCAAGATTTCTGTTTGAAAAAGGATTTCTGTTTCTCAGCCTTCACTGTATACCAAGAAGTGAACATTCTAGAAGAGAATAGTTAGACAGACAGGTGGTTGCATAACAAAGAAAAAAAAGTAAAAACCTAGGTCAAAGTAATTGTGAAAATGTGTTGGTAAAGGTCCTGTATACCTAAGAATATGGGCAAGTGAATGGGCAAAGGATACAGAATGTGGAAATAAGCTGATTGAGAAAATCCTGAGAATTTCAAAGAAAAAGACAAGATATGACAGCATCAGATAACAGGGTATGACAAAATTGTGGTTTCAGGGTATTAAAAATAATGGTTATAATGAACTATTTGGGCATTAAAAAAAAAAAGAATCACTAAGACTTTCCTGTGTGCCACAGTGCAATTAACAAAAACAACAAAAAATGTGAAAGGAAAATGTGTCCCTTAGGTATCACCTGAAATAGCTTCGTAAAAAATTCATAGTAACCATAGTGCCAGTTGAAAAGAGTTTTCTTTTCAATTAGGAGGAAACTCTCTTAAGGGTCATGTTATATCTAGAACTCCAAAGGAAGCTGTGGAAATTTTGTAAAAAAAAAAAAAAAAAAATGCAGATATTGACTATATTTCTGGAACCTTCATCACACTTCTAAAATAACATTCTGGTCAGGAGTAGTTCACAGCAAGAGAAGCCAACTCATAATGGACAGAGATTTTGTTCCATACCATCACTCTCCTTCAAAATGCAGTTGCTATAAAGAAAGGGACTTCCCTCTATATTTCTTGGGGATTGAGTTCCGAATCTATTGAGAGAGATAAGGAGCTGGGCAAGTAGAGGTTAAAAACATCATCATTATAAAGCCTAGAATGAAGGATATGGCTTTGGTGTACAGCCACAAAAGTCTTCCCAGATACGAACCCCTGAAGTGGGGGAGACTTCAGCTCCCAGTTATAGGCAGCCGTGGAAAATCATAGGCCTTCCACACAGGGGCGAGTCTTTACTGCTGAGCTTCTTTCCATGTGACTGAGAGCAAAATAGATCACGTGCTGCCTACAGAAGGCTGATCCCGATGAGGAAGAAGAGTTGGGCTGAGTTTCACATACCCCAGTTCCTCTGCCCAAATCATCATTTAGTTGAGCCATTAAGGGAAACACGTGAGGCCAGAGTATTACACTAATAGGTGTCCCTCCACATGGAAGGGAATGTGAGAATAAATGCTCCACCCCAGCACTGTTGCTGGGTAGAGCCATACACACATGTTCACCCTCTACAAATGCTTGATTATGATGCTGTGCAGAAATGCTTTTCTGTTGTTCTTTAATGCTACTAGCTCCCAACATTTTTATACCTAAGGAGTCCTTTGGTTTATTTTTTTCCCAGGGCACTTACATTTTGAAAAAATTCTGTCTCTCAAATAAATATCAGGTAATAATTCATTTTCAAAGAGTCAAAGTGATACTGCACAGTTCCTCATATTATAGCTGTGACAAGCTAATGAAAATGTTAAATTTCTTTAAATTTTTTGGGCTATACTTGCATCACTAAGTGTGTTACTGCCAGCTATTTGATGGGCCAAATAGAAAGAAAAAAGAAAGGTGACATTCCACCACTTAAATTCCATTATCTCCAAAGTATCTTTTTCAGTTAGTAGTTAATTCAATTGGTTATTCATTTCTTTCTTTTCTGATGCATGCTTGAGTTACATAAGTTTTTCTTTACTATATATGTCTGTGGACCTTTTTAAACTAGAATATTTGTTTCTTTTTTAACTTAAAAATTTTAAGATAAATTGAATCCATAGTTGAACATCATGTGGTAGAATAAACTTCCAGAGGTTATTAGTTGTCCATGATTATTTATTAAACACCAAGTGTATGTCCCATATTGAGCTATGAAATGTGAGTAAAATAGAACAAATTGGTATAGTTCCTCCTCCTAGGGACCTTGGTCTTGCTCTCTAGGTAGGAATACACCTAAACCACCAGTGGCAAAAAATCAAATAAGAATCCTGCCTATTTATATGTTTGCAATGGAATCTGAAAGAAGCCAGCTGCAAGCATTCTTTGCCAAGTTGAATAAATTTGTACTCTCAATATCTATTATGAACTGGCATTATACCAGAATTAAACAGTATACTCTTTGGATTTCAATGGACTGGGAAGACAACTCGTAGCTTATCTTATGCATTTAAATCAAATAGTCCTGTGCATAGCCTGTAGATCACTTTGGCAGGATAATCTGCTTCAGCTTACATGGACTTACAATGTTGATGAGACTGTGAGAGAACAGATGAAAAATGGAGGTTCAGTAGATGTTTTTCTGTACAAAAATAGGCCAAGTCAGTCTACATAAAGGTTCATCTTCTTTTCTGATAAAAATCAAGTTCCACACTGAGGATATAAATGATACTAAGAGCTGAAGACAGGGCCACCATGACAAGGAGAAGGGTCAGATGTTTAGTTTAAAAAATCAAGGTGTCCAGTTCCCTTTTAAAGGTAATGCCATAAAGCACCTATTAGAAAATGGTCTGTTGTCAAAATAGAGTTTTATTTCATTAAATTATTTCCACAGATGCTCTGTTGTTTAAAAAAAGAAAATCGATAGTTTGTGAGACACACTTTCTAAATACTCGGAGCCCATATATCTTTATTCTTTTCAGTAGAGTTGAATATCTCTGCAAATGTGGGCTGTGACTTTTGTCTATTAATGTCTATTACTTTGTCTATTATGAAATATCTGTTCTCGGAGCTGGCAAGTCTGAATGAGCCCTCATTTATCCTAAGATATGGATATGTACCAAGCCATTCCTATCCTTTTTATTCTGGACATGTCATTCTTTACATTCTTTACATGGAGAAGGGGGCATTAACTCTCAACACTGTGAAGACTTTATAAACAATTTACAAATAAACTAGAAATATTTAACCTCATCAAAGCCAAATGATCGCCTTCTTCTATTCTTAATACTGACTTAACCTCTATTAGAAACCTTTCTTCTAGTTCTTTGAAGCTTATCTAATCCAGTCACTCATTCATTCATTTAAAAAAAATATTAAGTGTTTATTCTGGAAGGCAGATTCGACCCACTTCAATTGCCACATCCTTGAAGGTCTCAAAAATCACCTAAATTTTAGTATTTATTACTGTGCTGTCCATGAGGCCTGTTACTCGGACTTAATGGATATTTGGCAGATTAAATGAAGAAATCTGTACCTGCCATTACACCTTGAAAAATCTGTCAAAATTAAGCCAGACTACTTACATTTAGGTTTCTTCTTCCACCACCTTTACCATTAAATGTAGATCTGTCCTCATATTTCTCTGCTTCAAGACTCCTAGGAATATATTTGCTATTTTGTACATTGAACATAATTATAGTTAATATTTAATATTTTTAATGCTGTTACCTCCTTTTTGTAATAACTTGGTATCTTTTTACTGCCTTTATATCATTTCCACTCTGATTATGAAATTTCTGATATAAGTTTGTCATCCAAAGACTACATTAAGTATCTCTTAACAAAATTGTGAATGGACTGGACCTATTTTGAGGATTTTGAAACTTGTGCCTTGCTCTGTGTCTCTGATTCATCAATCTCAGAGCTCAGTGGTCCATTCAGTAGAGAGTTTGGTTATCTGGACCCTTTATTTGTCTCCCGCTACTCTCCCCCCACCTCCTCCTAGTTGCGAGTCTTAATGATCCTTAATTTAAGAGCTATAATGCAAGAAGGTTGAGAACTACTAAATACACAAAATGTAAATGGAAAAGGTGTTCTTTTTCTCAGTGGTTCAGAATGGAAAATAACGAGGAAACTCCAGGTGAGGTTCCTGACAAGGCTGCTTGTTACCTACATCACTCAGGTTTGGAAATTCAAAGGAAAGATGTTTATACCATGAGGTTTTTTCATAAGTTGATTATTTTTTTCTCTTTCTTTTACCAGGTTTCACCAAAACTCATACCAATGCAGCAGATCGCAACTTGAAATGTGGAGTAGGCTTTTGTCCCAAGCTGTGTGTTTTTCATTTTAACCATATAGGATTTTATTAAAAGGACATCAGTAATCATAACTGTATATCTAACAAGCAGTTTTTGACTAGTTTTCTATCATCTTAATGCTTTATACAGCCATGTAGACTGTTCTCTCAAGCGTACTGTGACATTTTAATGAAAAACGAAAAGAATAAAAATATGATTATCTTATTTGCTTTATAAGTGCTGAGGTCATATTTACAGTTGGTGCTCACATTGGGTTTTTCTTCATCTTCTGTGGTGTGTACATTAAATTGTGTGCAGTTTGTACCAAGATGGGCCCTTACTTAGGAAGAGTTTCATTGATATACTTTCCCTCCTAACTAAATCATGACACATAGAAAAAAAAGAATGAGGGATAAAATGAACTCTACCCAGAGTATACCCAGGGGAGCATCATACTAGTCCTGAAAGATAACATTTTTGTGAATTTTAATCAGGAGAAATGCTGTCTTAAGGACTATGATTTTCCTTCGACCTCCTCTGTCTTTTTTTTGGCCTCTGATTTTGTGATTACATCTTGTTTCCCTGGAGCATCCCTTCTCCCACACCTCCTAACCCCCCCACTTTTTGTAACTAAGTGGATGCCCAAGAAGGCAAACAGGAACATCTCTGTGTGGAAGAAGTAACCTGGTTTGTGGGAGAGACCAAAGGGTATAGGTTCTATTGGTGCTGACATCCAACCAAGAAGTTGCCTTTATAAGCAAACCAAATAATCATCTCTGCTTTGCCAAAGATTAAAGTTGCTTTTAGCAAGAGGGCTATAAGCCTAACTGACCTAGTCAGTTTTCTAATTTTCAAACAGTACAGTATTCTTGTGTATCTGGAAGGATAATTGTCTTTCTCTATGTTACTGTGGGCTTCTTATACAATACCTCCTCTTAGACCAAAAGGGGCTGTGCGGTCATTCATCATGAACCCATAGAAGCAGTGACAGCAGAGTTTAAAAAGTCCTTTCTTTTCCGGGCCTCTTTTTTCTGCTCAGAAAAGTTTCTGAATGTTGAATGCCTTTTTCTGCAGAACAGTGTTATTTCTTCTGCCCAGGCTTGTTCCTTGAACAAAGTACTTTTAATTCAGCTTTATCAAACTAAGGGAAATACTGATGAGCAAATCCAGGATTTGAAGAGCAGTGAACTTCATTCTTAGAAAATAAACTTGATGGATTAGGTTCTGTAAGGACCTTCTCCTCAGAGGATAGTATCCTCAGTATCAAACAGTTCCCCAGGGAGTATACCAAGCATCCTGCGTATCAAATGGGAGAAAAGTCCAGGCACCCTGAAGACAGGCCAGATTGCTGTCCTCTGGACAGAGGTAGGCATAGTACAGTGCGATATACCATTCCTCTCATACCAGATATAGGAATTTATGCATGTTTTTAGCTGATGGTTGTCATTGAAATTCACTTTCTCTTCAGATATAGCTACAGTCTGTCATTTCAGAGGAAGGAGAGGGTTTTTTTGTGAGAAGCACACTCTGTATATAAAATGGTCCTTCTGGCTGGCTGTATGGTTGAAAGCATACTCTCCCAGTACTGGTAAAATGGACTTTTTAAAGAATTTGCAAGGCCTGGAGAAATGATATACATCCATGTTAGAGTTATGGTTCAGAAAATGTGTGATATTGATGGTTGCTATATTTGTAAACTTACTTATTGTGTGATTCTAAGAATGTTCTTTCCTTTGAGTGGCAAATCCTAAGTAGATGGCTTTATATTCTTGATTAAAGAGTACCATGGATGTTAAGAAATGAATTAAGATGTACAATAAGTCTTCCAAATTGATATAGATTGGTGTGATTGTCCTTTTTCTCATTTGGGAATGGCGTGCCTAAACATGGGAATAATACAACAGAGATTGGTGGAATAGCCAACAATAAAGTTAGCACACTGTACTACTTCTAATTGAGTTACTGCTTTTTCTTTTGATCTTACCAAAGAAAAGGTATTATCCTTCATGAAAGAACAAATGAAATGTTTACCTAGATGAATTCTGACTTTGCTCCTTGTCAAAGTCAGTGATTTGTCTATAAAAATTATTATCCCAGATTTCATGTGTTAATATTTCTTTGCTTTTATGTAACATGCCTTTGGGATACACATACATCAGTAATTTCCCAGTGGGGTGTTGCATTTGCTTGCATTTTGAAGTGGCTCTAGTGATGTCTACGCAGGATCTGTGTTGCCCCTCTCATAACAGACTCACCCCCTGGCCAAGAAATTGGGCCTGTGCTCAGGATATGCCTCTTTTGGTAGCTCTCCTTTGTCCAGAGTGATTATACCCGGGGGTGGGTGTATGACCCAAAATGTACCATTCAGGTTATTTATCCTATGTTTACAAACAGGAGATGAGAGAGAAGCCAATTTTCTTGTTCCTCCTTGTTCCCTAAGCCCTAAGAAGAATGTGACTCTGGCACCAACATCCTGTTCCCCCCCCTCCCCCCCCAATACACACACCCTACAAGCTGAGCTCCAGTTGGAGAGAAAGAAGTGGAAACACACACTGCAGCTGCAGAGAGGAGGCATCCTGGTGGTATTTGAGTTCCTGTTTCTGCACGTGTCGAAGGCCAACTTCTCTCCTTCCATGCTGTACATGAGCCCAAAATTTCCCCTTTTTGCTTGAGCTGGGCCTTTGTCACTTGCACCCAGAGTGTGAACTCAAGCAGCTTTGGTGACTCTTGAGTCCTAGGAGGGATCTGGTCTCCTACAGAAGGTATGCAGAATACAAGCAAAACTTCTTGTCCCTGGGCCCAGAGAACACATGTAAGAGCATTTATAGGTGTTACCCAGTGGGTAGAAAGGTTGTGGGTAGAGGTGTTCTTTCTCCTACCTCTCAGTATAGTCAGCACAACTTTGAAAATTATTCCAGTGGAAGTGTAAGCAGAGATTTATTCAATGGATGGGTTTCCTCGCACTAACCTTTTCCCTTTCCTCACAAAACATTACCTTGAGTTTCTTTAGCTTATTTTCAGATTCTTCATTTTTAAGATGGGGAGAATATATTATCTTCCACCATGGTTCAATAAAATATAATCAATACATCTGGTTGCAAAAATACTGACAGATCTTGTAAACATGTGTGTCAGTACTACCAGAATCGTCTGTTCCTGTCCTTTTATTTTTCAGTGTCTACACTGCCTTGCCACTTCCCACTGCCATACTGAATATCAAAGTGGATTTAAGCGTAAATATCAATAAATGTCATGTGGTCTAAGTGCATGTCTGTGTGACGTATACTTGAAGTGTCCTCGTTCCATAGTATTAAATATGTCTGTGTGAAATCATCCAAAGGCACCTTTCATGTACCACACAGCAAGTCTTATGGGAGTGATGCCCATACCAATCCAGGTAAGTAATTGATAAGACAATTCCTTCCCTCAAAGCCACAATCAAACACAAATGATATTTGCTTGTGGAGGTTAAGCATGCTTGATTATCATGGTCCTCATTGCCTTTAATGGGGTGCCACTCCGGGTGGTCCACTTGGAAACGACCTCAGGCAACTATCCTGGCTTTTTTGTAGCATGAATCACATAGGATCCTATTTCACAAACCATGGGAGCCCAGGTACCTAATGCAGTCATTTTATATTTTTGGCTCATTCCTAGGCATTCTATCTGCTACCCTTTAAATTTTTCAAGAGAAAATTATAGACCAGGCTGTCTATAATTGGGGAAGCTAGTAGAATAGTCTGGTTCAGGCTTCAGAGGCACCAATAGGCTTTTGACTAAACAAAGACCCTGAGAGAGCTACATGCCAAACCGCTAGACTACATGCAGCTCAGCAGAAACGGTGCTAGCAAGTCCTGGGAACCAACAGATAAAGAACGGAGTAAGTCACGAAGTTTCCTGGGCCTTGGGAATCTGGCTAGTTCCCGGGGATCAGCGAACATTGGACCCTTCCCAACTGGGGTTCCAGATTGCTGTTACTCGGGACTTCCCAGCTGCTGCTTGGATCTGGAAGTAGGTGGTCGGCCCGATTCGGTGATGTATGCTCTGTTATATACTCTTTATATTCTTATTCCTTTCCCTCTAATAATTGTATATTGAAATTTATATACTCTGTTAATATTCTTATTCCTTTCCTTTTAGTGATTGTATATTGAAATTAAGTTAAATCACCTTCTATTAAAGATTTGATTGAAGCTGTTTATTTGTGTGAGAGAGTAGTTATTTTGCCAGCGAATCCAACGAAGCTAACCGAAAGCAGGCTTTCGACAAAACACAGGCTCACATTTAAACCCTGGTGTTGCATTTGAAACTCCTCTCTCTTGATTTGGGGATAGGAGGTAGCATCTCCTACTTTGCCTTCTTGGGTTAGAATGCCCAATAGCTCTCCAAAGCTCCACAAATACGCCTTTAATCTCCAGCTCCCAGCCCTTTTATGCACCCAGTATAATTAAGGGTTTAAGAGTTGTCTGTTTCTTAGCCAGATATTCCAAAATGTGTGCATAGTGGCCTCACTTTGGAATGTAGTATACATTGTGTCTGTGTGCTGTTTTTAACATCTTGTATGTTAGTATAACAACTCCGTGACTTGCCCATGGTAGCTTTCCAAATGTGTTTATTGAACCAATTTACTAGTTGAAAACATGAGGTGACAGTAAGCCAGGCTTGAGGGTTTCCCTTAGCTAAATAATTCGGTTAAGACCTCTGAGGAAGATGTAGGAAAAAGAAAAGGAAAGAAATAAGAGATGGAATCTGGAGGCTATAGCAAAAGAATAAAGATAATTACCTACATTTGCTTAGCATTTTATAGTGTATAAAACACCTAGAATATACTAGCTAGTTTATTTAATTCTCACAATAATCTGCCAGGGAGATATTATTACCTCCATTAAAATTAACTTCTTTAGTCTGAGAGAACTAATGTCCATCAATTCTTTAATCAAATTAGCCTTTCAGGGCTATTGTTGGATTTTGCCAAGGTACTTAATGAGACGTGAATTAAATTCCTGAATAGAACTAGATTTGTTACTCTCTGGTAAGCTACAAAACAGAGAGATCAAAACCTTTCAACCTAATGGGGCATGTCTTCAGGTTTTGTTCCTCCTGTCTACACAGCTCTTGTACACAACTCAGTTCATAAAGAAATGGGTAGTTGTCAAAATAAAAAAGGATATGGCACCCACCAGGCAAATTGTCCCTGTGAAAAATTTGCGATTACTGGGTTTGCTCTAATAAAAGGCCCTGTGTAGGCAACCACACAAGTAAGGATGCTCAACTGACACCAGCAGGAGGGGCTGATGGGCATTGCTTTATCTTTGTAGCTGAACACCTGAAATTTGGTTTTCTTGGCGTTAATCTTAACCCATGTTCAAAGTCAGAATTGTGGCTCAGACTCAGTAGAACCCCAAAGATAAGATTGATATTAGGAGCCTAAAAATATATGTTATCGGTGACACAGAGAGAGCATCGCCTGGTGAGATCTAGTGCCATTCCATTCACTGGGTCCTGGAAAGAGGAAAACTAGTCACAGCACTGGAGCCTGTGGAGCTATTGAGGGTGGGTGTAGGGGTGGGAAGGCATTAGGGCCATCAAGATACACACCATATGAGAATGTTTAACTGTTATTATCGTGTTTCTTTGAATATGACACCATCTTTTTTATTATAGTAAGAATATTTAACATGAGATCTACCTTAAATATGGTATTGTCAAGTACAGGTGCAAGGGAGTAGGCAGATCTTTAGAACTATTCATCTTGTATAATTGAAACTTTATACCTGTTGAACAGTAACTCCTCATTTCCTCCCCCCCCGCCCCAAGCTTCTGGCAACCACCATTCTATTCTCTGTTTCTATGAGTTTTGGAATCATGCAGTATTATTTCACTTGGTATAATGTCCTCTAGGTTCATCCATATCATCACATAATGGCAGAATTTCCTTCTTTTTTATGGCCAAATAGTATTCTATTGTATGTGTACACCATATTTTTTTAATCCATTTATCTACCCATAGACTTTTAGGTTGTTTCTATATCTTGGCTATTGTGAAGAATGCTGCAGTGAACATGGGAGTGCTGATATCTCTTCGAGTTCCTGATTTCAATTATTTCAATTATTTATATACCCAAGAGGGGATTGTTGATCATATGTTCACACTATTTTTAATTTTTTGAGGAATCTCCATACTACTTTCCATAGCAGCTGAATCATTTTACATTCCCACCAACAGAGTGCAAGAGCTCCAATTTATTCATATACTGTCAACACTTGCTATCTTTTTTTTTTGATAATAGCTATTCTAATAGGTGTGAGGTGATACTTCATTGTGGTTTTGATTTGCATTTCCTTGATGATTAGTGATGAGTATCTTTTCATATATCTATTGGCCATTTGTATGTTTTCTTTGGAGAAATGACTGAGTCCTTTGCACATTTTTTTTTTGAAATACAGTTGATTTACAATATTGTGTTAGTTCAGGTGTACAACAAAGTGATTTGGTTATACGTATGTATTTTATATGTCTATATTTTTTTTTCTATTCTTTTCCATCATAGTTTATTACAAGATATTGAATATAGTTCCCTGTGCTATGCAGTAGGTCCTTGTTGTTTATTTTATATATGGTAGTTGCATCTGTTAATCCCATATTCCAAATTTATCCCCCATTCCCCTTTGATAACCATAAGTTTGTTTTCTATGTCTGTGAGTCTGTTTCTCTTTTGTAAAGAAGTTCATTTGTACAATTTTTTAGATTCCACAGATAAGTAATATCATACAATATTTGTCTTTCTCTGTCTGACTTACTTCACTTAGTATGATAATCTCAAGGTCCAACCATGTTGCTGCAAATGGCATTATTTCGTTCTTTTTCATGGCTGAGTAATATTCCATTGTGCGTGTGTGTGCATGTGTGTGTGTACACCACATCTTTATCCATTCATTGTTGATAGACTCTTAGGTTTCTTCCATGTCTTGGCTATTGTAAATAGTGCTTCTATGAACATTGGGGTGCATGTATCTTTTTGAATTAGAGCTTTCATCTTCTCTGAATATATGCCCAGGAGTAGGCTTGCTGGATCATATGGTAACTCTATTTTTAGTTTTTTAAGGAACCTCCATATGGTTCTCCATAGTGGCCGCACCAATTTACATTCCCACCAACTGTGTACCTTTGCCCATTTTTAAATTGGGTTATGTAAATTTTTGCTACTGAGTTGTAGAGTTTCTTATATATATGCAGCCCCGCTTGTCTATTTTTGCTTTTGTTACCTGTGCTCTTGATGTCATATCTAAAGAGTCATTGCCAAGACCAATATGTGGAAGATTTTGCCCTATGTTTTCTTCTAGGAGTTTTATAGATTTAGGTCTTACGTTTAAATCTTTAATCTGTTTTGAGTTGTTTTTTGTGTATGGTGTAAGATAAGGGTCTAATTTCACTCTTTTGCATGTGGATGTCAGTTTTCCCAACACCATTTGTTGAGGAGACTATCATATCCCTATTGTGTGTTCTTGGCATCCTTGTTGAAAATCAGTTGATCATACATGTGTGAGTTTATTTCTGGGCTGTCTGTTCTTTTCCATTGGTCTATATGTGTGAAGACACCATCAATTTAAAAATTCATTGTGTTTTTTTTTTGCTTTTTTTTATGACTTTGTTTGCTTTTTTATCACTTATTTTATTGTATGCACATTAAGATATTTTTTAGACTGTCCCTCAGTCTCAGGTGAGTGTGCCTAGTATTCCCTTTTTGGATTGGAGGATGCAAACTATTATGTATAGAATGGATAAAAAACTAGGTCCTACTGTATAGCACAGGGAACTATATATGAAAAAGAATATATATATATAATTGAATCACTTTGCTGTACAGCAGAAACTAACACAACGTTGTAAATCAGCTATACTTTAGTAAAATAAATTTAAAAAATAAAAGAAGGGTCATTAATGGATGCTTTCTTCAGCTGATAGACATCATAAGCAGTTAATAGTCCAAGGAAATCCACCCTTCTTGAAGTCTGCATTTACTATCAAGGGCTTCTCACTGACAAGAGAGTTCAAGTTGTCCAAGGAACAGATTGGGGGTGGACATCAGGTCAGGATTAGAGTGAGAGGGAGCTGAGGTGCCTGTCTCAGCTTCTCCTGGAGGAGTAGGGCTGCCAGAAGCTGAAGGAGTCAAGCCAATAGCAGGATACCATCAGTTGTGAAATGCATCCCAATTCTAAAGACTTAAAATGTGGAAAATTATTCATATTGGGATGAATGAATTGAAAGGGTTCTCTAAGGCCTTTCTGAATTAGCATAGTGTCTGATTTAAGAATAATTTAAAGAAACCTGTCTTTATAACTTTCAAGTACACACCGAACTGCTTGCATAGGAAAAGACTCTTAGGGAGCTGCTTTATGGATAGAAAAGAGTCAATAATTTTATTAGTGTGTTTGTAAATAGTCTTTAAAACAGTTCTTCCAAGTAGTCCAAGTGCTTATTATGTAATGTTTCCATCACAGTTTACCTTCCAGGTATGTCTCTAGGTCCTGCTGTCCTTCTCCACTAACTCCCATCTTTTCCATATATACAATTTCTATCTTAGGTATACACAGGTTTACTCTACCTGTGAAAAATTTTAATATTGTAACTAAAGGTGTTTAACATATCACTGATACCCAAATACACAAACAAGCATATAGAAGGCCAAAGCATTTGAGGAGGCACTTGCATTAAGTCAGGAGTATCAAACTTGACAAGAGATTGCCAAAGAAAGTACAGTGCCATTTAGGATGAATGTTGATGTGGAATAAATATTTCTGCCCCTCCACCCAAGTCCATGTATCGAAACCCTAATCCTCACTGTGATAGTATTTGCATGTAGGGTCTTTGGGAGGTTTAGATTAGGTTTAGATAAGGTCATGAGGATGGAGCTTCCATGGTGGGAATAGTGCTCTTATCTGAAGAGGAAGAGACCAGAGTCCCCCATCCTCTCTCTCTGCCATGTGAGGGTACAGCAAGAAGGCAGCCATCTGCAAACCAGGAAGAGGGCTCTCGTCAGATGCTGAATTTGCCAGCACCTTGATTTTGGGTTTCTCAGCCTCCAGAACTGTGAGAAATAATATTTAATGTTTAAACTACCCAGTCTATGGTATTTGCAGCCTGAACTGACTGAGACAAGTGTGAAAAACTTGGAGAAACGTTAGGAAGACAGAATTAAGAAGAACAAAACTATGGTGAGAGAATAAAGTTGGAATATTTAACTTGCAGAAGGGAAGCTAAAGGAGTGATTTAATAAGAATTTAAAGAATGGCTATGTATAACTAATGAAGGATGTCCTTGGTCTAATAAAAAAAGAATAGAAAGGGTTGGTAAGGAATTTAATTTAGACATTAAGCAGCATTTCCTGACAGTGAGACTTTAAAGAACAGGAATTAAATTACCTATTTATTTATTTATTCATTCATTATTTCCTTTATTGGTAAGAGTTGAGAGTGGGAGAGGGACAGGAGAAGTATTATGTAGTTGATTTAAAGTCAGTCTTGAAATCTAGGGTTTCTGAAATCTGATATTCAGAGAAATTTCTACTGACTTTATAGTCTGGATTCTCTTTGCCAATTTATCAATTCTTTCATTAACCTAAGAAATCTATCATCATAAGCTTGGCAAAATAGTTTCTCTAAAAGTTTTAGTGAAGGAATGAATAAAGAGTGGATAAATTAATTACAAGTAATTCAGTGGCACAAGATTATATCCACAAAATTCGGTATGTCTTTTTAGGGGAATTCCCTGGCGGTCCAGTGGTTAAGACTCTGTGCTTCCACTGCAGGGGGAGTGGGTTTCCCCTGGCTGGGGAACTAAGATCCCGCATGCCATGTGGCACAGCCTAAATAAATAAATAAATAAATAAAATAAATCTACGCAAATTTACGAAGAAAGCAGAGTCTAGAGTATTTGAGAATCCACCTTGTGCAGAGTGGTGCAGCCAAGAACACAGGGCCTCCCACCCCCTAGTGGTTAAGACTCTGTGCTTCCACTGCAGGGGGAGTGGGTTCGATCCCTGGTCGGGGAGCTAATCCCAGATGCTGCACAGCAAGGCCAAAAATTAAAAAAAAAAAAAATTCAGTTTGTCTTTTAAAATTTCTAACTCCAAATAATAATAATAAATAATCACATAGCTGGTTTGGGGACATGATAGTAACAATTTAGAGCTCTCTCTTTCTCTCTCTCTCTCCTTGTCTCTCTGTTTTCTACTTACCTCCCTCCCTTTTCTTTTTCCTTCTTTTCTTATTTTCTTTCAACAGATATTTATTCGGCACATTATCAGGGAAGGTCTAATCAAGAGACAGAAACTACATGGTAAGTTGAACAGGGAAAGTTTAATATGAAGAATTAGTAACTATAACAGGGATTGGAGAAATGAGGAACTGGTTAGTACGAAGGAAAGAAAACTCAAAACAACATAGGAATAGTGGACATTAAGGAAGAGCCACTACCCCTAGGATTGAGATAGAGCATCCAAGGAGAGGCCTCCAGGACTGTGACCCAGACCTTGTTGGAAAGTGTGCAGCTGTGGCTTGTTGGATGGCAGAGAAGTCACTATGGTGTCATGCCAGCAGAACTTGCTGGAAATCTGCCTCTGAGGTGCCCGAGAAAGCTGTCGTGGGGAGCGCAGCACTTCAGAAGTTGCCAGAAACCCACCTGAAGAGATGCCAGGGAAAGAGTTCACAGGAAGGTATCTCACTCCACTGCCTAGCTCCCTGAGGAAGTGCTGGGGGAAGCTTCTGGCACTGGGTCCCACTAGCCATTACACACCATGGGAGCCAGGAAGCGGAGAAGTCAATTGTGCTGCAGTTTCTGGGTGTGGAGAAGCTGTGCGTGCCGCAGGGGTGGGACAGTGGAAAAACTGGGCTGTAGGACCCTGACGAGAAGCACACCACAGCAGGAGGAGAAACCTCTTCATCCTCCAGTGTCTACACAGCACTTTCTAGGGTTAACATTGTGCCAATTGGCCAAGGAGTCCTGTTTGCTAGGTCCATCTTCATTATCATGGAGCAGACAGTAAACCGTATATTTGGAGCTGAGACACAATAAGTTGATAGCTGGCATAGCAACAGCTATGAGCCCGTGGCTTGCTAAATTCTAGGGATACAGCACTACAGCAATATAGGGAGAGATATAGCTCAATCAAATAATCACAATTAAGAGTAAACTTAAAATTCCTTTCCTATGAAGGAAAAATATGTGTACCATGAGAGATTATTTTAGAGGGGTCTTGAACATACTTGCTTGTGTTCAGCACATCCTTAAATATACCACAAGTTGTTCAATAAAATGTGTAACCATGTTTAGAAAAAAGGAGCTAAAGTGACTCAACGATCAAAATCAAACAAACAAAAACAAAACACAAAACAATAGGGAAATCAGGTAATTTATGAATTATTATGATCTATGCAAAATCAAAAGGAATTCTGTCACAAAAAATGCAGTACTCCTGGTAAGGAGTGGGTGGAAGACAAACATCAACCATCACTTATGTTTGGTTTGAGAGAATCTGAACTTTAAAGTTTCAGTGAGCTAGAGTTATTGAAAGGATATGGAATAGGACAATTCTGGTCCAGAGTAAGGGACATACCACTGAATGGCTATTGTAGTCATTTGATTATGGAGGTTTTATTGTGGAAGGATATTACATAGATACAATCTGTTCTGAAGAGGTCAATTGAAATACTGTGTTGACTTGGGAAATGCAGCAATGAGAATGTTGCTGACCAAACTGAGCCAGCTGTGTTTTTCAGAAAAGAAGCAATTGTGAAATGACCTCAGTGTCATCTACAGTATCATGGAGAAGCAGAAATCTTCCAAAGACAGCAGAATTTGTAGTGGAACTGGACATGTTTGCAAAAGTTAACTGAAGCTTAAACTTAAAAGTCATTTCTTATGGTAGAAAGGAAAAAAACAAAGGCTTAAATTCAGAGAAACAACTGTCCTATACATGGAGTAGATGCTTCTGTTTATCTCATATAACCTTCCATTTAATAAGGAAACATCTTTTTTATTTTATCAAGACCATAGCACAAAATGATCAGTCTACTTATATGTATAAAACAGTGGTGTTCAGTACAGAAAAAGAGCAATTATGTTAAAAGCAACTCAGTAAAACATTCCAAAAAGTACACCTGCCTAATAGATCAAGTTCTGCACGGATTTTTTTTCAACAATACAAAAAGAGAGCATTTTGAACCTTTGCTCCACAATCAACTTATGTCCTCCAGCTTAGACAATCACATGACCACCTTGTCAGGAAAAGTGTTAATTCATGGGTGAAGTTATATGACAGAGGGATTTGCTTTAAAATACTCTGAATAAATAATAAAAATTGCAAAGATAGGTGAAATAATATTGGCAAAATTTTGGTAATTAATGAAACGGGGCAATCATTACATGAAAATGGTTACAATGAAATAATGGTTAGTATTCATTTTACTGTATGTTTGACATTTTTTCATGTTAAAAAGGTTTCCAAAGGAAGTGTATAAATGAGTATCCATTTCAGCATCTTTATAATAACTACAGTTCTGAATAAGAGTACTTAGTGACGGTCTACTTGATTTTGGATAAGAAATTTAGTCAAGAGGAACTATAGTCTCAATGTAGGAGAGAATATGAGGATGGATTTTTAAAAATCAAGTTTTCTTTTATTCTTCCAGTCACTAATAATGCAAATCTTGGTGCTAAATAGGAGAATTAAAACAAGTGCAAAAAGCATGAAAAGACAATCAACATTATTAGTCCTCAGGGAAATGCAACTTAAAACCTCAGTGAGATATCAACACACCGATCAGAATAACTACAATAAAAAAGTGACAACACCAAATGCTTGTGAGGTTGTGAAGACCCTAAATGAGCCCTACATTGCTGTTGCTGGGGATGTAAAGTGGTACAGCCACAGTGGAAAACAGTTTAATAATAGAAAGTTTAGGAATGCCATTCACTAGTTAAAGGGTCTGTTTTCTTTCTTTTCTTTTTTTTTTTTTAACATCTTTATTGGAGTATAATTGCTTTACAATGGTGTGTTAGTTTCTGCTGTATAACAAAGTAAATCAGCTAAATG